>NC_091716.1:3300000-3462388 GCF_000512605.2 Kwoniella pini CBS 10737 | reverse complement strand
AACCCCCCTAACCCCCCAACCCCCCAACCCCTAACCCCCCTAACCCCCCAACCCCCAACCCCCAACCCCCCAACCCCCCCCCCAACCCCCCCTAACCCCTAACCCCCCAACCCCCAACCCCTAACCCCCCAACCCCTAACCCCCTAACCCCCTAACCCCCTAACCCCCAACCCCCCAACCCCCCAACCCCTAACCCCCAACCCCCTAACCCCCTAACCCCCTAACCCCCTAACCCCCTAACCCCCTAACCCCCTAACCCCCCTAACCCCCCTAACCCCCAACCCCCAACCCCTAACCCCAACCCCCTAACCCCTAACCCCCCCTAACCCCTAACCCCCCTAACCCCCCTAACCCCCCTAACCCCCCAACCCCTAACCCCCCAACCCCTAACCCCTAACCCCCTAACCCCTAACCCCCCAACCCCCTAACCCCCCTAACCCCTAACCCCTAACCCCCCCCTAACCCCCTAACCCCCTAACCCCTAACCCCCCCCTAACCCCCCTAACCCCCTAACCCCCTAACCCCTAACCCCCTAACCCCCTAACCCCTAACCCCTAACCCCTAACCCCCCTAACCCCCCTAACCCCCTAACCCCTAACCCCCCTAACCCCTAACCCCTAACCCCTAACCCCCCTAACCCCCTAACCCCTAACCCCCCTAACCCCCCTAACCCCTAACCCCTAACCCCTAACCCCCCTAACCCCCTAACCCCTAACCCCTAACCCCCCTAACCCCCTAACCCCCTAACCCCTAACCCCTAACCCCTAACCCCTAACCCCCCTAACCCCCTAACCCCTAACCCCTAACCCCTAACCCCTAACCCCTAACCCCTAACCCCCCTAACCCCTAACCCCTAACCCCCTAACCCCCCTAACCCCTAACCCCCCTAACCCCTAACCCCCCTAACCCCTAACCCCTAACCCCCCTAACCCCCCTAACCCCTAACCCCCCTAACCCCTAACCCCTAACCCCCCTAACCCCCCTAACCCCTAACCCCCCCCCTAACCCCCCTAACCCCCCCCCTAACCCCCCTAACCCCTAACCCCTAACCCCCCTAACCCCTAACCCCTAACCCCTAACCCCTAACCCCTAACCCCTAACCCCCTAACCCCTAACCCCTAACCCCTAACCCCTAACCCCTAACCCCCCCTAACCCCCCTAACCCCTAACCCCTAACCCCTAACCCCCTAACCCCTAACCCCTAACCCCCCTAACCCCTAACCCCTAACCCCTAACCCCTAACCCCTAACCCCTAACCCCTAACCCCTAACCCCTAACCCCTAACCCCTAACCCCTAACCCCTAACCCCTAACCCCTAACCCCTAACCCCTAACCCCTAACCCCTAACCCCTAACCCCTAACCCCCCCTAACCCCTAACCCCTAACCCCTAACCCCTAACCCCTAATCCCCGGGAACCCCTTGTAACCCCCTAACGCCCCCCAAAGAGACCCCGTCCGGCTCAGGTGTGGACTCAAGGACTGCCACAACCATCTTCCAGCTGGGGAAATGCTCAGATGGTTCTCCAAGTTGATCATCAGTGGCACAGTTGACAAGGCAGCTGTCGGACTCAAGTCCCTTGGCTTGGCTAGAGCCGAGGCCAATCGGCCCAAGACCTACAAGATTCACAACATCACCCACAAGGTTCACCCATTCAAACCTCCAGCTTACACCACCCTGGAAAGACTCAACTCCAAGCCGGTCACTTACAGGACAAGGTGGACAGATCCAGACGGTAACTGTCTGTTCAAAGCCCTGGCCAAGGCAATGGGATCCCCTCAAGTAACTCACCAGGATCTCAGGCTGAAAGCTGTCAACTATATGAGGGATCACCAAGAAGATTACGAGAGATTTGTGGAGATAGGTAAGGACGACCCCCCAGGTGAGGACTTGGCTGCCAGGTTCAACCGGTACTTGGACAACATGGCCAAGGATGGCACTTGGGGAGATCACCTGACCATCAAGGCCCTCTGTTCCGTCCTCAACATCGCCATCGCCGTCCTGGGTAAGATGTCTGACGGGACCTTCAGCTGGATGAGGACCGGATCGGACCCCAAAGGTTATATCGCCCTCTCCCTGGTCAGTGAGCACTATGAGAACTTGTTCTCCATGCAAGAGGTCTTTCCCAACCTCTAGGACCTTCTCCATAGTTATGTAGTCATCAGTTATATGCCTTATGCATCAGTCACTCCTTTGTTTTCATCCCCCGAAACGTGAAATGGGGCATTTTACCCCACCATACGGCCCGTTTCATCACAACTTGTGCACTTTTCCGCCTCCAACCAATCAAGCTAGATATCTTTAAAGAGCTTCAAAAACGCTTCCTGATGGTATATAACAATCCTCCCTCGGAGCACTCTGGCCCAAGTTAGCGTCCCCGACCCAACCGACTTTGACCGCCCGCCACATGCCCAAAATTACCGCTAGAGGCAATTCTTTCAGTGATTCTAAAAGACATCTAAAGGCTCTATTTAACCATATAATTCACTTTCTCAATCGGTCATTTTTTCATCAAATCCCCATCCCCGGGAACCCCTTGTAACCCCCTAACCCCCTAAGTGTAGCTGCCAATCGTCGATGAGCTATATGTAACGCAAAGTCACATCGAAGGATTTGAAAGACATTGATCGTCATGGATCGACGTCACAGGGAAGACTGGATTATGGTTGTTACCCCGCATCACGTATGCCAGTATCTGTGCCTCAATATCGTTATGACGCTTTACCGGAATCACCGGATCTTAGATATAATCTAGATCGATAAGCGGTGTGCATCGTCAACCCCATGATTGGTTGACAAACAGTAAGAAAATCTCTCACCACAGCATTATGCTTTTGCTCAGGCAATCTTGTTCAAAACTCTCGATCAGTCATATATCAAGAACAGCTCGTTTCGCCAGGATCACGCCAACTTACTCAAGAAACACCTACATTAGACCACTTATTACAGCTAGAAATATGTCAGGTACAGACTCATCCGGCGCGTCCAAGACTGGTAAATATTTGCACAGGATACGATCCTGCTCTTTAGCTGACTTGCCATTCAGTTTGGCTGGAAAGAGACGATCTTCTCTCCAAAGCACCGTCCTATCCCCAACTTACGACCGATGCGAAAACAGATGTAGTCGTTGTAGGAGGTGGAATGGCAGGTCTGCACATTGCATATGAGCTACTCAGCTCGGGTCAAAAGAAGGTGATCTTGTTGGAGGATGGTAGTGAGTGATACTGCTGCAAGTAGCCATCTGTAGATCCGCTAAGAATCGTACGCGCTTGACAGAGATCGGATCCGGAGAGACTGGAAGAACAACAGGTCATTTGTCTGCTGATAGCGAATATAATGACCACTTGGTGAGTTATCGCTCGTACCGGATGCGACCGCATGCTTATATTGATGGACCGCTCCGTGACAGAAACTGCACGGTGCTGAAGGTACCGCTCAGATCGCCGCTGCCCAGCAAGCCGCTATCGATAGAATCGCAACGATCGTCGATAAGCATCAAATTGATTGCGACTTTGTGAGATTACCAGGGTACATGTTCCAGGGTCTACCTACTAGCTCTGCAGATTTCAAAGTGGATACCTTAGAAGAATTGTATAATGCGGCTGAGGACACTGGCAAACTCGATGTTACCATTGTCAACGACGCTTATATCAAGGGTTTCAAGAGCGGGCCAGCTATCCGATTCGGTAATCAAGCTACTTTCCATCCTACCAAGTATCTTCAAGCCCTTTCCAAAGTTGTTTCCGATTTGGGGGGTGAGATTTATGAGAAGACTAGATATATGAGCCACACCGAAGAGAATGGGGGAGTGACCGCGACCCTTGACAACGATAAGAAGGTTCAGGCTGGGTCACTGGTCATGGCTACCAATGTGCCCCTTCAGAAAGTGAGTCCATCAGAGTCATTCTCGTCATTCTTTAGCTGAAAAGTCGTGTCAGCTTGTAATGATCGAACGAATGGAAGCGATGCGAACATATGCAATCGCTTTGAAGATTCCTGCCGAATCCGTCTCATCAAACGGGGAAGACGCGTTATGGTGGGACCTGGGTGATCCATACCACTACGTTAGAGTCACACCTTCTAAGCAAGAAGGCTATAAGCTCTTGGTTGTTGGAGGAGAAGATGAGAAAGTTGGTCAACACGACGACTACGAAGAGCGATTCCAAAGGTTGGAATCTTGGGCGAGAGAGCGATGGACAAGTGCCGGTGAGGTGGAGTATAAATGGAGTGGGCAAGTGATGGATTCCGCAGATGGGTGAGTACTGCCGCAAAGTTGTCAAGAGATACAACTAACTAGTCGATCATCAGTGTTGCATACATCGGTCGTAACCCTGGAGAGAACAATGTATACGTGCACAGTGAGCTGAGCTTCCCCTTTCTATGCAAAATCCCCACAAAGGCTGACTTTGGATGCAGCCGGAGACAACGGTGATGGCCTCACATATGCTGCTGTTGGCGGTATCGTGATATCCGACCTCATTCTCGGCAAAGAAAACGCTTGGGCACATACTTTCTCACCCTCTAGACAACACAGTGGATCGCATCTGAAGCAAGCGTTACAAACCTTACCCGGCATTATCAAGGAAAATCTCTCCGACCAACTTTACTTCACCAAATGGGTCACGACTTGTGCCAAGACGATGAGCGACATCGAAGACTTGGTACCAGGTCAAGGTGACGTGGTTCGTCAGGGGCTCAGTCCCATCGCTGTGTACAAGGATGAGCAAGGGGGTATTCATAAGATGACTGCTATCTGTCCGTAAGTGATACATCGTCGGCTTTCTCTGAATTTAAATTAACATCCCGCATTCCTAGTCATTTGAAAGGTATCGTCGCATGGAATTCCGCGGAGAAGTCATTCGACTGCCCAATTCATGGATCTCGATTCACTTGCAAAGGTGAAGTAGTGAATGGTCCCGCCAAAGCGCCTCTACAGGCCAAATAAGCCGACCGTTTGCCCTTATACCAATAGCATTTTGTATAAGATAAATGAGACTATGAAACCCTTTGTATATACCCAAAAATACAAAATCATCATTGAGCTGAGTCGTATCCTGATGTGAGAAAGTACAACGCTGCAGATGTATCGAAAAAGTCTCAAGCTCGCCGTTTCTTGGTTTTCGTCCTGATCTCTTCCCGAAGATGACATTGCTGATCAGTCAGATCGTACCCAGGTCTACATTTGTAGGCTACACATCGCCCACTCTCGCAGGTCACACCACCCAAAGTGGCAGGAATATTCGTGCAGCTATATGGGTCTCATGAGCCACCAATCCATCGACCGGTCAACCGAGGGGACTTACTCTTGACCGGTTGTAGCGTTTGGCGAATTCAAGGATCCGTGCAAGCATCCACCGCATGATTCGAGCTCAGCGCTGGTGTCAATACACTGCAATATCGTCAGCTGATATGGTCTGTCCTTCCCGGTCATACCGGACACTCACCTCGTATGCTCCTGATGTCTCTCCAATTTGACATGGGGTGAAACCTTTCGGACAATAAGTGTGGACACCCCTTTTCCTCTCCTCTTCTATCTTTCTTCTCCTACTCAGACCTTGAGAAGCTTGGGCTGCTGTGTGATAGTAATACTACGCAAGCAAGTAATGTCAGAAATCAGTGGTCCGGCAGACATGCAAGGGTTTGGCTCACAAAATAAGTACCCGGTCCACAAGTTGCCGTGGAACCGAAACTTGTAGGTTGACCACAAGCACACTGGTAGTTCCCATCCTAAGCACGAATGAACTAGTCAGTCAGGAGGTACTTCACTGCGTTACATGGGTGCCTCATCACTCACAACACTGCTTACGTAGAATGTGGCGCCTAAACTTGTCCCACAATTCTTTAAACAGGTATCAGGACCGGTGATTGAACTGAATGACAATCCTGAAGGGGCAGTGGAATAGCAAGTGGGTCGCCAGGTGAAAGATGTATGCGTTATCCTGGCATCATAATATGACGAGTTACTACACGCATCTGCGGTTCCTGTTTCGAAGTTCCCCTCAGCCGGGTATTTGTCGGTACAGTAGCATGACTGAGAGGATAATTGATAAAAAGAGTGTTTGTTATTGGGACAAGCTGCCTATAGTCAAGTTAACAAGAGTCAATAATGTTCGCGGGTAAGGGCTCTACTTGGAGAAGACAGAATATCGTTATGGATACACTTACATCGCACGCAGTAGCAGAAGAGAACGTCCCGGAGACTTGCGTAGTACCCGAAGGCGTTACCAAGAAACAACCAGCAAATGCGTTGTCCGCTCTAGCGAATCTGAGGCAATTGAAGCCCACTAACAGAAGCGCAGTGTAATAAAGGCCCCACATAACAAAGAATCGTGACCGGGTTTAAGGATAATCTGTTCAAGTCGTCTTCGATGATGATGAACCTTGGAGCGAGGCTATGCTAGTGAATTCGTAATACATGTCATACGATTTTTGACGGGCTATCTGCATGTTGCCGATCTTATATATGTATACGCGAACATTGAGTCTTTATCAACAAAGAAATTTTGCCCTCTCGTCGAACATGAATCATATAAAGTTCATCTTTTCCCCTGTTCGGTCAAGAGGCTGGATGTTTTTGATCTTACTCACGGTACTAGACTCGTATACGTTAAATCATGACTACCCTGGACGAACAAAAAGAGGTCTTCCCAGCCGTTTGGACTGTCCTAGTAGTATTCCGGGTAGTATTTCTAAGATGGTTTGCGACTGACCATCAGCGTGCCGATCTCAATCACGTTAACAAATCCCAGTAAACCCTGAATGTTTTTGTCTGAAACCTTGCGACATGTGTCACCTTGTAGTAACCCTGCACACCATACGTAAGCGGAACATCTCCCTGAATGCCTGTCTCAGGCGCATTTGGGGAATGAGAAATGGTCAGTGAGGTGATGTAGATCCTGTGAGAAAAGCATATTAGAAACTTAAAGTGATGTTATGCATTTTGCCCAAGACGAGATTATGTAATTATGTGTGAAACTCTAATGACAAACGTGATTACGAAATGAAGTTTAAATCGAATGAAGAGGGAGGCTACGTATGATAATAGGCAATGTATGGCAGATTCCAGCAGAAGTATAGATATATATGGTATTACGAGAGGACAAATAGGGTTGAACGATATGCTAAGAATGGAAGCGGCCGAATTGGTGGTCGTGGATGAGGTATTTGACAACGAATCAGAGGTATACTTGTAATGGAGAATCCTGTTGGTGCCATGACGTGAGCACTTTTACCAAGATGAAAGTTTTTGAGGGAAGCTGTGTATTTGAAAGCCAAAAGCAAATTCAAATAACAATTGTATGCAAAATGATGTGAACTTAGATGACCGACAACAAGCGAAAGGAAAAGGATATACGGGGAGGCGATAGGCAGGTGCGGCGTGGGAATAATGCGGACAGGCGGAGGAACTCGGGTGGCTTCAGTGACCCTTGAGTTATTCACTCCCTTCTTTCACTGTTGGCACCCCACGCGCTAGCAGCACCGTTAAGACTACCAAGGGCGGTTCCGGTAGTAGCGAAATCGAAAGCTCCAAAGCCGCCGGCACCTGTTCCTGGAGGTGCACCGCTCGATTTCCAGCTGAAACTAGCAGGAGTCCGGATAGGTGATGACATTGGGCTGAAGCCTGACGACGGATCCGATGACGAGAATGGCTGGAAAGTAGAGTTCGCTGTTGGGATAGGGACCGCTGCTGTTCCCGTGAAACTAGAGGAGGGTATATCCGAGGGAGAAGATCTCTTGTTCGAGTTACCAGGCATGAAATAGCGCGAGCTGGGTGATGTAGGGTTAGGCAGTGCAATATTGAATGGTTGGGCGTTTGGAGACAAACTGGTGGATTGCGCTTGGCTTGATGAAGCATTACTCTCCCTTCGGAAGTCGGGAATGGGTGCCGAGGCTGGCGGCTGTTGACCTGGACCTTGAGGTAAACCTTGCTGTAGTTGTAAGCCGTACCCACTGCTCGATCCAGCTGAAGTCGGTCCCTGAATGCTTTGACCGTTGCTGATAGGAATAGGATGAGCAGCAGCAGCGGTGGGTGAATTCATCGACATCCCAGCGAGAGCCACGGTATGAGCGATGCCGCCAAACATGGACGTGTTCAGCGACGATGGATGAGCATTACCTCGTTGCCCGAGGGAGTTTTTCGAATAGGATAATCGGATACCGCCTTTGACAAGACCGCCCTGTAGTGGAAAACAAGCAAATCCCAAACATGTCAGCGCGAGCACCACAAGATTGCGAGACTCGATTGAAATGAAGATTGCGAAAGAATAGAACAAATGAGACAATGACGATGGCACTGGAACAGCCCAATCTCGGCCCGATCTTGGCGGAGCCCGACTACTCACCAAGTTGTGTCCATATAGCTCCTTGATCGCCTGACTAGCAAATCCAACCTCCTCAAACTCAACAAAACACATGGGACCGTTGATCTTCTGTCTGAATGACATGCGTTTGAAACCAGGACATCGGGAGAACAGCCCTCTAAGGGATTCTTCGAGAAAGTTCGGAGGGTGGGTGGGGGGCGAGATGGCAGGAAGGTTGCCGACGTACAAGGTGTTGATCTATTGAAAGAGTCAGCGGTGCATCGTGGAGGCAATTATGCGACTCATTGCGGTTGCGAAAATGAATGGTGAAATTCAGTACGTACAGGTGGATTCTGATCAGCCGGATTACTTCCACTTAAAAGCCCTCTTCCATTCTCAGATAACCTATCGCTCCCACCTGGTGGACTAGTACCGTACGCATCGTTCTGACCGTTCCTACTCCCATAACCACTACTGCCACCACCAAAAGAGGGAATAGAGGGTGCCGTGCCGTTGTCGTCTCCCCTCAGACCTCCACGGGTCTGACTATGATACCCATCCATAATCCCGATCCCTACAGCACCATTGACACTCCACCCTTCGAGCTCATCCGCTTCTTCGGCTAATGCTAAAAGAGCTTTCGAATCCGTTTGCCGCAGCGAGGGCGATTTGACGGATAGCGAGGGGGAAGTAGACGGATTGGACTGGCCCGAAGCGTAATGAGTTTGGGTTGTTGTGGAGGGTATGAATGCTTGGTGAGAGGATGAAGGGATTGCATTAATGATGTTATCGTTGGCGTTGTGACCTTGATGCGGCTGGTTGGCATTGGGAGTAAAAGGTGGAGGAGGCATAGATATACTATCGTCTGTAGATGTTCGTTCCCTCTCTCCAGAGGCTGCATTGGGCCAAGAATCCCAAGCATCTCGCACGGAAGCTGATGTGGAGTTCACAGGATGCGAGATTCCCCCAACGTTATTAGGAAGCGAATGAGTTCCTGGTCCTATCTGAGTACCCGATACGCCAACGACATTAGATAGTCTGCCGGATCTAAGTAAAAGGCCAACTAATTCCTCGCCTGATGTCGTCTTCTTGGTATGTAGATTCTTCTTGGCCATTTCAGCTTTGAGGGTAGCACCGGTAAGAGGATCAATTTTCTTTCCTTGAAGAGATTCCCTAGCAGCTAAGGCATCCGTTCGAGTCTTGAACCTAGCAAAACCGATCGTTTGCCGACGAGTAGGCAATGATGGATTGCCGAGAACCGGTCCACTCGGCGCTGACGGTGTGAGTGACATGGCTGCTGAAGGTGTGGTGGAAGCAGAGGTCGAAGCGGTAGCAGCCATTGTGAGGGAAGCCATAGCTTCTTCTAGGGCAGGTTGAGTTAGATGGTAATCGAATGGCTCCCCGTTGGCTTGGGCTTGAGCTTGAGCAGCGGCGATCTGAGTGAGTTCTGCTAAGAGGGCAGCAGCTGGTTCTCGTCGACTTGAACCAGAGGGTAATTTGAGCGTTGCAGCTTCAAAGCCGGATGCGAAGGTGAATATATTTTGGAATTCCCGTTCCTGCACCAATGCGTCAGCGTCAGCAAGATCACTACTGTGGAGTGATTCAAATGATCAAGTAACTCACCGACATGTCTTCCGGAAATCCGACGACAAATATAGTACTAATGATTTCTTGATCTTCTCCATCATCTTCCTTGTCCCGTCTATCTCGATCTCGCCGCCTTTCCCTACTTTCACCAGGACCTGAGTTTGGCCTGTGACCCAATCCACTAAATGAGCTGGACATAGACGATCTTCCAGCTCCACCATAGGGGTCAGGGGGATGCGATGAAACATGAATCTGACTACCATTAGGTAACGACGATCGTTGATATATATGTTGAGATTGTGGTTGACCTGGATAACCGCTTTGAGCCGGTTGACCCCTCCAGCTATTTGGTCCTGAATTACTAGGCCAAGGTCCGCTGGTCATACCGGTCGGTGACATTGGTCCAGGCATGCCCATCATTCCTGGTCCACCGGTTGCTAACGAATGGATTGGGTCTGGTGCCATGGCGTGTTGAGGCGGAGGGACGTAAGGTGGTGGATGAGGGGGAGGCGAGGAAGTAACAGCTGGTAAGAATGCCGCTGGAACACTGGAATTGTACGGTTGTTGACCGGGCTGAGAGTATTCACCATAACCAGCGGGTGATGAATAATCCGTGTTATTGTATCCGTTCGAGTATTGATGATAACCTTTTCCCTCTCTGTTGGATATGGAAGAGATGCCAGATGCGGCGGACGGAACGCGAGGTGGATTAGGTGGTTGCATGCTAGATAAGGACTGGAAATGGGAGTGTGATGAAGATGACGGTGTTGGTGATGGCAATGACGCTGGTGGAGATACCATGTTATGATTTTGGTTGAAAGTGTTGTGTATAGGTGAAGATTTCTAACTTATCGTTGGC
Organism: Kwoniella pini CBS 10737; assembly: GCF_000512605.2. Lineage (NCBI taxonomy): Eukaryota > Fungi > Basidiomycota > Tremellomycetes > Tremellales > Cryptococcaceae > Kwoniella > Kwoniella pini. The sequence goes on along the minus strand of NC_091716.1, from coordinate 3,451,644 downwards.
TTCAATCTGAGCCGGCCGAAAGTACTCTACTTAATCACTAGTCTAGGAGGTATCCCCGTGGGTTCGGAAGAAGTCAAGATGCAAGAAGACAAGATGCCTGGCTGTTAGACCGAGGGTATATGCTTCCGATTTCTAACCTTTTGTTTTACTAATTTTTCCCATCAATCACCTTCTAGCTTGAACCTCCTCTACACCAGGTGGATTGAGATATTGATCTGTTGATAGCACTGTTGGTGGTTTTCGCTTGATGCTGTGTGACAAAAGACAAGAGTTATATCAGCATAGGATGCTGCAGTATGTATTGGTGAGAAAAGTAAGAGAAGTGAGTGGGATAAGGAATGTTGTCGGATAATGTATATGATGAAAATAAGGTCCAGATTGGTAAGATTACGAAGTGGGATCATCCACCAATTCAAGTTACGAATCACTCACAGTGTATGTATGTAAGTAGAGTGATTTACAAGGTGATTGTTGTGCTGAGTTGCAATGCGTTTACCTGGTGTTGAGACAATGAATGACTAGCTGAGAGTGAGAAATGAGCGATGATGAGGGGGTTGAGTATGATATGATGATATGATGATGTATGGAATGTTTGCTTGAGGTATGATGATAATGATTTGTTATTGTTTTTGTTATTATGGTGATATTGGTGATATTGGTAAGGAGGGTAGTAGTAAACATGAATTACCCAGGGTGAATTAGTAGTGTGGCGGATTACTATTATATGATTATACCGTGTTACGTGTTTTTTTACCCTTATCACCACGCGCAAGGACCCTCAATTCCCAATAAGGTAGAAATACAGAACTAATCAATTAATCGGATATACGCGGTATTTGTGATGTGGCGCCCTAATCATTTTTTATACTGAACACGTGTTTGTCATGTTGGAGACTCCACAGTGGAAGATCTGATCATATTGAGACCAAAGAGATCATAGGAAGACCACCAGCAACCTGGTCGAGGACGAACAGATTTCAAAAATGGTCAAGTGTAGTTATCGGCTTGATCAGGCTGTTGGTAAACTTGAGGTTCAGCAGATCTTCTAGGGGACTGACTGATACTCCAAGGAACTATTCAGAGAACCAACGATCCCATTGAATACTGATTCAATCCGAGGTAGTTCAACAAGAACACAGATACTTACTCACAATTCCCTTTCTTCCCACGCTGACTAGAGAACACATCCGTCGAATGCTCCCGCCTTTGAGCCTGACTTCCATGAAACACAATCAATGAGACCTATTCCTCCTGTTTGGAAGACGCAAAAACGAGAGTAGAGAAAACCAAGACAAAAACAAGCGTAATGAACGAGAGACGATGACGCAACGAGATCCCATAAGATATCATACTGACGCGGAGGTTGCCGACAACGGTTTACACGGTTGTTCCGTTTCAAGCGGCCGCGGCAATTAACTTTATAAATGTCGATCAGTGGATGGTTTTTTCACCTTATCTTTCGAGTCGAAGAGTAATCGACATCCTAGGACAGTAGGATTGCATAAAAAAGCCAAGCATTCACATACTATACCGGATTATTCCCAGTCCCTATCCCCCTTTGTGTACTCTTGGCAATAAAAAACCAAGTCACAATGTCCGCAACAAAAGCAAACGGCCACCCTTTGGCAACGATCAACGCTTCTTCATTATACTTCACCCCTTTACCACCAACACATGTCGTATCACCAGGAAAGGAATCACATGGTAGATATATGCTCACCATACCATGGAATAGAGTATCAGGGTGGGGTCAACCCAAGATAGGACCAAGACAAGATTTAACCTTTGATCCTCTTGCTGGAGTGTTACAATATGCTGTAACATGTTTCGAGGGTATGAAAGTGAGTCGAGAATGGAAAATCGTACCTCACAGGTCCCACAGCCATCACGAACCTGACCCGCATGATTTATCTCGCCTTTCCTCGACCACCACTTTTCCTATCCTCCGTCTTTGTCGCGTTTCATTCCGTATATTTCTTGTCTTTCAACTATCTTTGGTCATTTCATCATCTTTTCCCGCTATCTAGCATCTGTCTCTGGTTGTCTAAAATGTGTTACTGACGCTCTATCTTCTGAACTCGCCCAGTGCTATAAAACCGATCAAGGGGATATCCGATTATTTAGACCAAACAAAAATTTTGATAGACTCAAGAGATCGGCTGCAAGGCTCGGTTTACCGGTAAGTAGCGCATAAGATCTCTTGAGGTATCAAGCATTCTGTCTCCCCGCTGACGCTGTTCGACATCTTGCAGTGCGAATGGGACAATGATGAGCTTTTGCAACTTTTCGCTAAATTAATGGCATTGGGTGAGTCTAAGCTCTACGACATTGATCGAACTCTCCGCCGTTGTTGGGAGACCTAGATGATTAGAGACAGAGTTGACCTATCAATGAATTTTCAGAACAACCTCTTGTCCCAAATACAGATGGATCTAACCTCTACATCCGACCAACGCTCCTTGAAACTTCCGAAGGCTTCGGGATAAAAGAAGACGCATATGCAGGTGAAGCTTTGTTATACGTTGTCACAACCTTGAACTTGGGTAAAGGGTTATATCCCTCATCGGAACCGGATAGCAAAGGGATCAAGTTGGATGCATGTAAAGAATTCATCAGAGCTTGGCCAGGAGGTACAGGTAGTTATAAGTTAGGTGCAAATTATGGTGAGTCCGTATTGCAACTACATTTATGTCGAAACAGCTTTCTCTCGAATGGATCCGTGAGTAACAAGAATATCTGATCCTTCGTTACACTTGAAGGTACCGTAAATATCTCCAAGAAGCCAGGATACGCCATGTCGCTTTGGCTTCACGGTCAAGAAGATTTCATCTCTGAGGCAGGAGCTATGAACGTATTCATCATTAAAGAAGCTGCTGACGGATGTAAGTGCCCTATTCTCTCTATGAGCTGCTCCCATTCAATACCGGAATCACTGGAACTGACTTCTCCACTTCATGCTTAGATCTCGAATTCACCACAATGTCACTATCCAATGGAATCGTCCTTCCGGGTGTAACCAGAGAATCTATAATTGAATTACTTGAAGATCACGCTTCTGGTAAAAAGGACTTCCCAATCGATGGTGTACCAAAGAAAATCAGAGTTGTCGAACGGGATATCAGTATGCCCGAAATCATTGCTGGATTGGAAGATGGCTCATTGAAAGGGTGAGTTCGATCAGCAGATTGAAAAACAATCTCGTCTTATGCTTCTATCGCTGCTATTGTCTCTCACCGATATCACTTCTATCGATAGCGTTGCTAATCGATGTGATACCCGCAGGATGTTTGGCTGTGGTACAGGAGTAGTTGTAGTACAAGTCGGCGAAATTCAATATCAATCGAAAACCTACACTATTCCTTCTAATCCCATCATCAAGATACTTAGAGATACTATAACAGGTATACAAAGAGGAAAGATCGATGAAGGAAAATCATGGAGTTTCAAAGTTCCTGAGTGGAATCCCGAAGGTAAAGAAGGCGATGCAGAGGAACATGTTACAGCTGCATAGGTGTCCATAAGCGAAGCGGATTTGGCTGAAACATGTGGAGCCTGTGGAAGTAGGATTTCGGATATGCATAGACGAATAGAAATCATGCTCGATATGCTTCATTGCTGTGTTGAGGCGTTTTATAGTGATAGGTTTGATACTTCACTGATCAATGCTATATTGTAACAGCATCGTGTCAACGCTCACGAACTTTCGCGCATGGATGTCATTTCTGATAGCCATCTCAATGACCTCAGACTGATCAATCGTTCTCATCATTTGGATAGGGAAGAGATAATCTCGTCTGTTACTTCATCGACTTTGCCCACTGACTACAATAGGTGCTTCCTCCCAAGACCAACAACTCCCAACAGAGTTGAACGTCGTCAGGCAATCGGTGCTCGCACCGCTGCTAATGGTCGTACATCGCAATCCGGTATTTTACCTTTCAGCGTGCTGCGATCTTCGTATATACAGAGTAGTTCTTCATCATCGAACGCACGCCAATCTTCGTGCAGATCTTCACAGCAAGTGCCTGCGTCAAGCGATCAGGTACGAATTTGTGCCAGACATTACGGCATTTCTGCAGATCGAAACAAACAAGGAGAGTCAAATTTACCCGCACTTGGTAATCTGAATATACAAGTAACGTTACTCAGAGCATCTTCGCGAATGGAGAAAAATATCATGCTTTCAAAAAGTTCTAATCAGCAATTCATAGCTTCGAGCTTTCTTAATTGATATCAACAATTGTTCATCCATAATATTAGAAGGATGACGGCCTGAGTCTAGGAGCTGATTTGCGCTTCACATCCTCTGCACAACAGTATTCTTCTTTCGGATTTCCGACCACTCGCAAAGCTTACAGCTATACCGAAACACAATGACAAATCACTTGATCGACCCTTCGTTATGGCCAGACCTTGAAGCAAAAGCCCGACTAGAATATAAGCCGAATCAAGGATTGGCATTTGGACCTTTTCTTTTCGGATATGCGGCGGATGGATTCGCGTTTGGGTTCTTAGCTTTGCAGATATTGCAATGGTATACCCTATCTTACCGAACAGAAACACGGATCGTCAGGGCAATAGTAGTAAGTCGGAATTGCACGATATATGTTATATCACAAATATTGATTGGTTGAGAGCTGACATACAAGGCTAGATATGGACTTTACTTCTCAGTACCCTTTATACCGCCTTGTCTATTCGATATATGTTGAATTTGTTTGCGTACGGATTTGATGTTTACCGGAACTTCTACAACTTTTCTTGGGTATCCACATTTCTTTTACTAAGTGGTTTTATACAAACACCTATCTCGGTGTGTACCTGTGCATATATCTAGGTCAATATGAGGATCCAGGTTGACGTTCAAACGATTTACAGTGTTTCTTCGCTCACAGAGCCTATATCTTCACAGGTAGATCCAAGGCGTTCGCTTGGACCACATTTCCCATCATGTCAGTCCTTCAATATATAATCACCGAACCAATGGTCCGTATGCTGACATTGTCGTACCAATTTCACAGAGTTGTGACGTTGGTTATATGTATTACTTTAAAGGCTACAGCTCCCCCGGTGTGGACCGAACACCTTCTTGCACAATCTCGTGTATGTCGATTCGGCTTTTTCTTTAGATAAGGGACCGACTGCTTACGGCTTTGACAGCTTACGATGACCTTGATACTGACTTGGGTTTGTTCTCATTACCATTTCTATAGGGTCCAAGCTGATGACAGTATTTATAGCTTGCCTTGACTGTCGTGAGGGACACCATAATTAGCGGGACTATCACCTGGGCCTTGGTCAGCGGAAAGACCGATGTACAGGCCTTTGAGAAGACTGATAAATGGGCAAAGAAAGCAGTCATGTGAGTGATATTATTGAACAAAGTACATAAACTGGACGCTGATCGATCCTGGACGCTTTAGAATTTTCATTGAAGCTCAATATGCTGCTACGCTTTTGTAAGTACAACGAGCGCGATTTCTTTCAGTGCGGACTGATTTAAAATTGTGTCTTACAGCGCGTTGGCTTTCGTTATCTCATTTATCGCTATACCTAGATCCAATTTGACGGCATTCTTCATGTAGGTCCCAAATAGCGTGTATATACTTGGCAGGGCAGCTCTTGGGAAGAACCACAGAAGCTAATATTGTTACCTAACAGGTGTACACCCAAAGCTTATGCTGTCACAGTTATGGGAGCACTTAATGGTCGAATCCTTTTCAAAAGGGATCTTATACCTGCAAACGCAGTTCAATTGGTTGGTCGAACACTACAATTGTTGTCACCGAAACTCATGTTAACTCGCAGAAACATCCATTTTTCGGAGTTTTCAACTCCTGCGCTTCCGGTATCTCATGCCTTCTTCCGCATACCAACAAGCGTAATCAGAATCAAAATCAGTCGGATAGTATTAATGCAACGCAGACCGAGATTCATGTGGAGACTGAGACTATCCAGCAGGTGAGTCATACTGGCTTGCAACGTCTTTGACTTCGTTCTGACTGAGAAAGGAAAATTCAGACCTCTCAGCTTGAACCGCTACAAGTGAAACAATCAGTCAATCGCGATCCGAAACCATATAGTTCTCCATACTCGCTGGACTTGGGGGGTATGTCATTACATGACGGAGTAGATTATTATGGTCATAGAAGTCGGAAAAGGGATACAAATGGTGAGCATCCATTCTGATGATTGTATACCCCGTGAAGTTGCTTCCGTCGTGATTATTCGGGGTCAAATGGTGGAATCACGCTGAGTGGAAATCTTAGACAATACATACATGTAAAAACCTATGCAAAGTCAGGACTTTTTGGGCCACCCTCAACCACTACAAAAGGTCAAGCAGTGACATCGCATGACATTGCCTCATATCGCTCCCTTGTTGTCATACTCATTTCTTAGATCATGTTACCGTTCTGGATCCCTTCCACCACTGACCCCACTTATCCCCTAAAGATGATTCCAGGGTCGTAGTGACATATGAGACAGCTGAAGCGAGAGACGCAGACTGTTGGTGCAGAGATGATGATCGTTGAACAGATCTAGAGGCTTCTGTCGAGTCATCGAGTGATCCAAATTTCTCAGGTTCCAGAAAGTCATCAAACGTTGTGTTTCCGCTGCTCGTGCTGGGGGATCGGTGTAGATAATCCCCAATATCGTAAGTGACGTCGATACTGGCTGGTCTAGTTAAGGCATCGCAAAACGATCTTGCACTGTCGTCGCTGAGATCAGACGGAAAGGATTTTTGAGGGCTGTCAGGAGGATTTGAGGAGACGTTATCGGTCTGGCTAATTGTGTCACCACTGGTCTGGCTTGGCCCAACTGTGATGTCATATAAGTCCAACCGTGGATCTTCAAGTGAAACCCTTCGATAGATGTCGTCGGGCTCCGTTTCTCCATGCGAAGAATAGGGACATGATGGACGTTGAAATAATTCCGGAACTTCGTATCTTAAAGCATTGAGAGACGAATTGTCGCATAAATCGGATGGATAGGTCAGATTTAAAGGTTTGTCAAATAGACTCCTCGCGACAATTGGAGACCATTGGAGCTGCGGAGGGAAAGGGCTACGAAGAGCTGAAGATAAGATGCTGAAGTTGCCTTCAGCAACCTGTTTGTCATATGACTCGAAGCTTGTGGGATCGGGGGTGGAAAAGTTTTCTGAGTCGAGTTTTCTCATCAAATTGTCGGGTGCTAATGCTGATCTTCTGAAGTCTTCTCCGTATTCTATCAAAGCGTTCTTCTCTGCGTCCCACGCTCGCTTACGATCACCAAAGAGTTCAGACCAACTGCGAGAGCCCGCGCTTTCAGCTCGTAAACAAGACCTTTTGGCATCAATCATACTTTGTGTGGCTTGCAGTAGATCATCTGCAGCTCTATCGAAGTCTGCCAGATACGGATCAGACCCCGTTTGACCTGTGTCGTTATATCCATCGTCGTCTGGATGATTGGGTCTGGAAGGTTCGATGAATGGCAGATCAGGAGACCTGCTAAACGTTGAGGATCTTCGTGAGACTGAGGGACCGTAGTGACTTGAGCATCCCGGGAACACCAATGAGTGTACGAAGTGGGGCTTGGAAATGTTTGGTCTGGACTGATTGGAGCGGTTCTGGCTGCGCCAATAACTCCGCCATGGAGGTAGGCGTCGTTTGGCAGAATGTAGTAAGCTGTGTGCTGACCAAGACATGGCGGCGGCGATAATGTGATGTGTTTCGATGGGATTAGGTTTTGGGTAATAGTCGAAGGAAGTTAAGGTTTGGTGACTGGCTTTGACAGCTATCGGGGGATATGTAGTACGGCGATAGTGAGGGGGTTTGTTGGTTGTTTAAGGGATTGACGAATTTTCCTTGCGCTTTAGACCTTTATGTATATGAATACACCCCTTGGATCTAGAAGTCATGCCAAAAAAAACTTTCTTCCTTTCCCTTCCATTCGCTCCTTTGGCGAACGATTTTCTCTCCATAGCAGGTGAAAGGAAGAAAGCGTCTTGACGTTTCGCATTGATGTATGACATCACTCCCTATATGTTCCAGACAGTCGACCAAACAGGAGCTGACATGATAGAGGAGCAAGCGATTACATCCAGATTTTACTGGTACATGTATCAGTCTCGTTTGCTTCCCTGTTCTTAAAGTCATGATCATCAAGAGGATCAAGAGCAGGACACGTTGCTTGGATTTTATGCTTGGACCTCTCAAAGACAAACCCGATAGCAGATGTTCTTTGTAGTGTGGTAGCTCAATGAGGTGAGGTCGGCAATCTGAAAATACTGTATTGTCAGTTACATCAGGTATAGCTTGATCTGCACCTTGACATAATCTTTCACAGCTCGGTTGACAATATATTATACATGTTTCGAGTGTTATAATAACATACACAAAGAACTGCCGCGAATTAAAACCCAAAGTACGAAAATGAAAGAGAAATGATGCTGTAAATGTCCACAGATAAGATTGTCCATATTTATTGTCGGCTCACCGAATATCTAGTACTTGATGGTGAAAATTTGGTTGGTGTTATCCTCAAAGCATTCCCAAGTTTGAAGTCTTTCCTCGATATCATAAGGAGTTCCGGCGGTCTTGCCTGATCCGAGGACAACGTCAAGACAGATGTCTGAGGAACAAGGTGAATGAATATCAGCGGCGCTTCGAGAACACGTGTTGTAAGACTGTGCAACTCACTACCACCATTATCGACTCTCAACTTGTCGCCGGTGTAGTCCCATCGTTGAGTCTCAGAGGCTTTATTGCAGTCATCAATCCATATGGCTTGACCGTTACCGCCAGCCACGTTGGAGTTGAGGCATTTATCTGGGAAATCTCTGAGTTTGATCTCTCCCTTCTGACCACCAGTGACCGAGAAAAGTTGGTATTTTGCGTTTTCAGAGTCATTTGGTGCACAGTAAGCGATATTTACTTGAGTACCGGCATCGACTTTGGCACCGTCAACGGTGACACAGAGATCATCTCGACCCACAGCTATATCGATGCGACTCAGCATGTATCCTGTGACTGCTTTGTAAAGATGTGCGACTCACGGTGTAATCGGTGGGATCCATCGGTTGGGTCATCGTATACGTCCTTCTTGGGGATGTTTGGGGAAGGAGTAGAGCCACCGTTGCCTCCGCCATTATTTCCGCCGTTATTACCACCATTGCCGTTGGGGTCCAAGTTGTTTCCGTTTTCGTCGATGGGGAACCAAACTATATAGATTTCTGTGAGCAAAGGTGACTTTTGATCGATAAGGTTTCTGTGGGTAAACTCACTTTGGTTAGTATTGCCAGTAGTGCACTTCCAGGTCTGGGTACCTTCGAACTCAGATCCTTGATCCAGACATTGGTCGCCACCGGTGATGGCGATTCTATTGTCACCGGTCAGATACCAGGTTTGTTGGAAGAGAGTTGGGTACGAGGTCCAGAGCTGGGTTGAACAGGCAACATTGTCAGGACGCCATTGCAATCGATAACAGCGCAACATGATGATGATCACTTACCTTCACGATCTCGTTATTGTCTTTTCCAGTACCAGCATCAAGAGCTAGACCTGAGGGAACATGTATGACACTGCCTGATCCAGGGTTGATGTTCCATTTCTGAGCGTTGGCACAGTCGACAGTCTGTACTCTGACACCATCACCGAAGACATCGCCTGGTACAGAGAGACATTGACCGTTTCTGTTAGACTTGATTCGAACACCGTTGTATCGTTTGCCGAGGTTGCGGTCAACTGGTGACGCCAAAGCGACAGCCAAGAAGGGAAGAAGAGCGATGAGGGATGAGAATTGCATTGTAGGTCTATGCGCAGATGATTCAGTAGTGATGAATGGAGGTATAAAACAGGACTCGAAGGATTTAATGGATTGTCTTGATGTCTGGTCAGAAAAAGAATGGGGGACTCTTAGGCCTCGAAACCAGCTCCTTATATCTCTTGCTTTCTCGAAAGATCGAGGTGTTCATTTCGACTGGTCCGGGAGCGATGCTTGCCAAGAAACCAAACAACAACATTGGCAGGACAAGTCATCTGACCGTTCCGGATTGTTGTCCAAGAATGACATCCCGCCTAAGGAGCCAAGTCTTGCTGGTCCGGTAAGCTTCCTCCAGCGAACCTTGCTGTCATTGAACCTATCTCGTCCAGCCGGAGAGTCGTTAGCAAGTCACAGGAAAGCATCTTTAAGACGTCGGGTAGGAATCTTCGACAGCGGAACCGAAGAAATCACGGCAGGACGTAGTCTGGACCTAATAATGGTATGTGGGGTGAAGGAACGCTTTGTTGTGACATTTGTTTATCTGCGGATTACGAGTGCAATCATTCAAACGGACATGTTTCATTAGATGTGCTATGTAGAACAGGACATCAAAATAGCCTTCAGTCTAACCTTGTCCGTCGATCATGCTTGATGTTTGTTTGTCCCAGAGACCAGTGTTGAGAGGGGTTCAAATCAGGGGAAGAAGAAATACGGCGGAAACTTATTGCGGATAGGAGAAATCCCCCGATAGAATTTCTGGGGTATCCACATGAATAAACGAATAAACAACAATGAACCCGGAAAATAAACAAAGTTAAGCACCTTCAGGAACCCTTGATATTCCGTCTCTTCCGTTGAAATTGGCTTGGCATCCAAAACATGTCGAACCTATTCGTGGAAGAACTTAGCCCTGCCTTCTCGTGTATGTGCGACAGACACTGCTTCTGCATACACAAATCATCATGCATAGGTCGATGCTCTGTCAAAACGCAGAACATGAATGGCGAGAGTATAGCGCGGACGCACAGAGGAAGTTCTGTAACTATGGCTTCAAACACAATCATCGGCGACTACGGATCTTACCAAATTTGTACGACAAAATGACGCAACGGACCTCCGGATGTTTCACATCAGATGGAACTCAAACCCAGAATCACCTGACCAGATACTGTTCAGCAAGGCTTGTCAACGCATATCCGGCTTGACACACTTGCTGGACAGGAGACCGTCTCGATTGTGTCCAATTCAATGATTCTGGGTGAATAATGACGTGAGTGGCTAAGAAATGTTTGATCGTAATGGATATCCGTCTCCTCGGGACTACCTAGGGTGATGGTCTGCATCCGGACCAAGTATAGCCTCATAGAAATCTGTCCCGAGTAACATGAGAAGTGATCCATCAAGGCCAGCATTATGGTATATACAAATTCCATCATATTATAAGCTGCAAAAGTCAAAACCGAGCTCCCGATCAACAGTCCTCGGAAGGATCATCCCCGAACACCGAGAAGCTTTGTTGATGGCTACCAGGTACACAAGCCCACGTTTGTAATCTTTCAAGCCTATCATAAGGTTTCTGAGGTGTTCTTGGCGAATTTAACTCCACGTCGAGACACAATTCTAGGGCTTGTGATGGATCTAAACATTACCTACAGTCAGCTTGGCAAGCGATTTTCAGCACCCACCTCTTGAATCCAAAGCTAGAGCTGTTCCATCCCATAGCCAGCTTTGTCTTGTGTTTGCGCTTCCGCAGCTATATGTCGTAAGCCTTGTGCCATCGCGGGGATTCTGTCCAGCATCAAGGCAGAGTGATGAGTGGGACTGGAGATAGACATGTGCTGATCTACCTAGAGTGATATTCCAAAGCTGCAGGCCGACGTAGGGTGATGTATCAGGCAGACAGTACGCGCTGGCCTGATGATCAGCGTTTCATGACTTGTGCAAAACGGTTATACTCACATGTCTACAAGTTGGTTGACAGAAGCTACACCATTGCCGACCATTACGCACAAGTCTGGTCGACCATAGGCTAGACACAATATGTTTCCGTGAGTAAGATTAAAGATATGAAACGGCTTTTACTCTTACGATGTATGCGTCTACCTTTCCCATTCGGCTTGTCCACTTGTACTGTGCCCGACGGGATCGAGGGAGAGGTTCCAGGCTGGGTTGTCGTCGCTTCAAGTATCGTCCAGACTGTCATCAACTGTCAGATGGTGTTTCGAGCAAATATACAGAGCCTTGAGTAGTTGTGAAATGAGCCACTGACCTTGATTGTTATTACCAGTGACACAGGTGTAAGTCTGGGGGCCATCATTCCCCTCGTCTAAGCATTGTGATCCATTCGTGATAGCGATTCGCTCATCTTCAGTGAGATACCATCTGAATACAAAGATCAGTGAACGGTCTGACAGTGCTCAGATGCATGTGAGTGCAGAACCTGAGTTGCTATGAAAACCCACGTTTGTTGGAAGAGACCAGGATAAGAGTCCCAAAGCTGACGTTTCCAAGCCATTAGCACGTTTTCCCTTAGCTTGACCAATCCGCAATCTCCAACCGTGTAACCCACCTTGATAATCGCATTGTTCTGATCGCCTGTACCAGCATCGAGAGCCCATTTCGTTCCACTGATGACTATACTACCAGAACCGGGATTGACATCCCAATTTACCGCGGTACTGCAATCAACGGAAGTGACTGTGGTACCATCGGCCCAGTCCGCAGGGTTTCCGATAGGGGAGAGACATTTGAGTGAACGATGAGATTGTATCTTGACACTTGTGAATCTCTTGCCCAGCAGTCGGGTGGCAAAAGTTTGAGGATCAAGGAAAACGATTGACGCGAAAGCAAGTAAAAATAATAGCATATTGACGGCGCCTGTAGATCGTATCGGTGAGACTCTCAAGTTATGTAGAATTGAAATGATGGAAGCAGATAAAAGAATAACGTCTTGGAGACCGCATGATGAATATGTGTCAGATACATATATACTTATAGAAACCAATATCCTGTTGACAAGGTCGTGATGATGGGAATGCAAGTCAGCTGGAACACGAGGTTCTCTGACGCATCAGATGTGCCTACATCGTCATTGTAAAGACTAAAACGCAGATCAATGTGATTTACCCATCTTTCATATTAAGGCCGTTGCGGTATCTCACAAGGCTGCTGTATGATGGCCTCATGTAACATGCTCAGCATGATATCATTTAAACTCGTCAAGCATGGTTAAACAGATCACAATCTTACGATTGTATGACTGGAGAGCTGTCACATCCTGCAAGTTTCTGTTCACCCTATTATACTCACAGTCTCAATTGTTCATCCTTAAAGTTTGCCGTCTAACAGAAACAGCTTCCCTAAGCATACTTCAGAGGCGATACAGAGTGAGAAGTCGTCGAGACCTTTCCGGTTGACACTACCACACCTGCAAATTCGCTTGAGTCTAGATAGGCTTTCAACGGATCTTATCAAACCCTCGGGCGACGATGTCGAAACGAAGGTCTGAATTGCAGATCATCATACCAAATCTCTGAACAAGTCATATCCAAATTTCATGCGCCAGGTGGATTTGAGCTGAAGAGCACGATCGGATTATGGTCCGCATACATCGCGATGGGAGATATCCACTGTGCTAATTAATCATGTGCATGTTCACCTCCATTTGTTCCTGACACCAAAAAGGTTGGGATTGATCCTATTGTGTGTCTCTGCTATGGCAGATACCCGACTACTTCGCCACAAGTCACCGTTATCTCCGGTTCCCCGACTGGAGCTCGATGCAGAGTCTCCTGAGCTCTCCTCGAATCCTAAGTCATGTCTAACTTGCACACCAAGAACTGAGTCTTTCGATTTAGTTATACTTATAGAGGTTGTTAAGCTACCGGCTTTTTTGGATGTCATTAACCTAAATTAAGGGTCTTATCAACAAGAGAAAAGGCCAGACTATACAAAGAAGGTTATGCTACGCACTCTGATAGCAAGTCGACCATATCCCTAGTCATATCGCTGACCTGAGATCTGTCAAGGCCGAAAACTCGATTGCCATCCGAATTACTAGATACCGACCAGTTTGATGTTACGCCGGACCAACTGCTGTCATGGGTTTTTGTTTTGTCTTCATACGGTGGGACCGAAACAATTTGACTGGTCCTCTCGCGACCAAAGCTCGGTCCCATAGATTGGAAGCTTCCCTGGTCTCTCACGAATTGAGTCTTCGAGTTCATGACCTTCGAAGCTGAAAAGGATGGCGCTGATGATGAGACTACTGGACTGTGGGTAACCATATTAAGTGAAGATCCGTCGGTTATTTCCTTGTATTTTGAAGACCAAGAATCTGCTTTTCGTTTAGCGCGCCCTCCGTATCGCGCAATTTCTTCACCTAGCGATCTTTGTTTTACCTCAGAGGTCTTTACAGAGGGGAATTGGGCAACGGACGATTCTAAGCTGGATGGATACGGCGAGATCGATACCCCGTCGTGCATTGATATCGATAATGGCGGATTGCCAGAAGGTGTTGAATCTTCGGAGGTACAAGAATTGGAAGCATCGCCATTCACGGTTCTGTACACCCTCTGCTCCTGGTGCGGTCCTGAATATGAGGAAAAGATCCCACTTGCGCTTGATCTCGATGTATATTGGATTCTTCCGTTGTCATCCGCGTAGATCGGGCCATGACTGGAGTAGAGACTAGAATAGGCATTCGGCGACGAATCGGTCTGAGAGCTCGAAAAGGTATTTCCAGAGGCGTAGGAGGATTGATCGGATGAAGTGGATGGTAGTATGGCTAGAAAATGAATCAGCTTAAGTGTCGTACCAGGGTCCTGTTGCACTCACAATTACCGATTCGACGTCTTCCCCTATCACTAATGTCCCTCCATTTCTTGGATACCGATGAGTAGACGTCTGATAAAATACCCGACCCATCGTGACCGCGATGGAATGAGCTAAACGCTTTTCGATTCTTGGGAAAATACTTGGCTAGACCCATTTTCTCGCTCGAGTATTGTAGGCGCTAAAGCTATTGGGCGGTCGTCTAATTCTTACTGCTTATTTTGTTTACTGGATTTTATCGCTTGCTCATGAATGACGTGCCAAATCGCGAGGACAGGAACCTTGCATTGTATGCGACTTAAGCAAGTGCAATTAATGCATAACGTCATCTATACGAGGGGAATCCTATTGACTAAGCTAAGACCAGCACCTTTGAGACACTTCTTTGTTGGAACCTCCTTTGCTGATATAAGCAGATAGAAAGGATGCACCTGACCGCAACGGTTTCATTATGTTATTGGTTGAGGTATATTGTTGTTTTATAATTTGGAGCGTGGTTGTATTGAGGTAATATTACTGGTTTTCCTCCAATTTCCCGACAACACTGCCTACTTTGGTCAGGACTTCTTCCCATTCCTTGTCCCTGTCGGATAACCATGTTATAGCCCCGCCTGCACCGATACTTAGATCTGCGTGACCCCAAAAGACCATCAGCGAGATTTTTCCAATAGCTGATACCGGTTTCAAGAGCGAGGGCATAGATTCGGAAAGGAACGAGGCGCAACGAGGTGGAGATGTGACGAGCGGTGTGGGCGGTCGAGACAGAGAAGATGCGGGTTTCGAGAATAAACCCAGATGAAACACTTACTTTCTCCTTCCGCCACGATAGTTCTGATAACCACGCTCAGATCCGATACTCCATCTACCGAGATATACCCAAGACAGCCAGAATAAATACCCCTTCTCTTCTCCCCTTCAAAATCGTCTAACATTTGGACCGAACGCAGTTTCGGTGCACCAGTCATAGATCCTGCGGTGTTTCGTCAGCACAATCACACGGTGCAGTCAAGATAGAGATCGACCGACCAGGTGGGTAGCATCGCCTGACACATTCCACACTTCCGACATTTTCCGCCAGTGTGCCTTGAACAGTGGTCACCAAATTATGAACACCATACGACTCAAGGGCTATAAGTTTGGGAACTGACACTGTTGACGGGGTACAACATGATAAGAGGTCGGAACGGATCAAATCAACGATCTGAGCCAACATCATTAGCTGTGAGGAAAGTTTGCAAGATGGCTAAGGTATTCACCATCAAGTTTTCCGCTCTTTCCTTGTGATCCGTTCGCAGCTCCTCTCCAATCTGCTCATCCACTTTCTTACCCTCTTCCACACATGCTTCACTTCCTATATCCTTTCTTCGGCAACCCGTATTCTCCAAGCACGCGCATTGTCCAGGTTTGACTCTCGCTCGAGTACCTTTTATGGGCATCATCTCTACCCTTCTAGACTTATCAATTTTCAAGAATCTCTCTGGACTTGACGATAGTATGGAGAGACCTTTGCCTCTTGGCGTAGTGAGTGTTGGGAAATTGAAGTATGTAGAGTAATATGCTGGGTTGAAAGATCTCAACCTGAGATATAGCGAATAAGGATCCAGATCTGGGGAAGAAGCTGAGAATCGAGTTGTTAGAGTCAGCTCATACGACTCCCCTTGACGAATCGCCTCTCGACATGCATCTATACGTTCTCGATAATCCGCTCCAGTGGCATTCGGTCGGAAAGTTGGGAAGCTTGATGCAGGCTTCTTTGAGCTTGTAAAAGGATTGTTGAGGGCTGTTCCCACTAATTGGACGTATTCTTGCCATTCTTCTGAAGTTGTCCCAAAGGCCACACCATGCGAGCGCAACCAATCAATCATCGGTATGTCTTCTCCTTCATCATCGGTATTGGTAAAGGGTAGACCAGCAGTGTCCTGTGTGACTCCTCTAACGACCCATTCTCCCGCACTTGTCCTCTCCGTTAGGCGATCTACCCACCCCCAGCAGGCATCTACCTCTTCTTCTTGCCTGTCTCCCCGTAGAGGCCGCTTGTATCCCTGCAAGGACTCGGTTTTCATTTCATATCCGAAATATCCCACCCATCCTCCCCTCCATCCTTCCGCTGGCGAATCAGATAGGGCAGCGGTCAACGTTTGAGATCCTGCAGAAAACCAATCCCAGAATGTCGTTTCCGATAACACGATATGGCTTGTTGTTCGGCCAGAACGATGCAAGGTGACTTTCTTGGTGGCTAGGGAGTACGTAATGAGGAATTGTGGGGTGGCAAGCGAAGTAGTCGTAGATCTGGTTGGCTGCTGAAACGTTTGAGCTATCTGCGGCGGCCAGAACAAGGCTATTTGGAGGATATGCTCACTGTCTGGCCATCAAGCCATACCTCTGCTATAGCCCTCTCCTTGCCTTTTTTAGAACCTAGTGCACCTCCAACAAGACTCTCGAACACGTCTTGGGTTCTAAGTTGTTTGCCGACATCGCCTAGGCGTTTTTCCAGCAACCTGAGCGTACCTCTCCGTTGACCTATTCTTGACGGCGTCCGGGATGGTGAGGGCGTTACTGGCGGAGTCGGGAGAGCAGAGGATGGTCGAGTCGACGGGCGCGATCGAGAGGCTACTGAGACCCTATAGGCGCACGACGAGACGATGTGAGAATGAAGAGGAGGGAAGGATGACGGTGAAGAGTAATGTTGGTTTACGTTTAGCAGGAAAGATTGAAGCAAGGCTGCACCTCGAGTTGATGAGATCGACTATAAGCGTTTCAGTCAGACCTCGATTTTCTAAAGGAAAACTGGAGCTTGCGTACCTCTGGATGATATTGGACCCCCCAAATTGGATACTGTCTATGCCTAAGGCCTTGCACAGTGCTTGGACGATCAGAATTTGATACTGACCAAGCGGTCACTTCTAACTCGGTTGGAATAGCTACTCAGGTTATCAGATATATGCCCGATCGTACTCGACAGCGTATACTCACTACTGGGATCTACGGTCAAACTATTGTACACCACTACCTCAAACTCATTCTCAATTCCGGAGCTATGCCAAAAAGGGGAATCGAAAAGACCGATCTTAGGCGAGACAGGTGAGATAGGGACTACATGGCCATGGGTGATCTTGGGAGTGTTGATGATCTTTGTTGAGAGAAGTCATTCTCAGTCATCGAGTAACGCCAAGGCTGTACTACATACCTTGGCTCCGAAAGCTACGCCTATCGCTTGATGGCCCAAACAAACACCTAGAATAGGCATGGGGTGAGATCTGAGCAATTCCAGCGCATACCCAATATCCTATGGCAGACAGTCAGGACATTTCGCGCTTCGAGCATCTCCAACAATCTCACAGAAGGGTTGTCTGGTCGACCCGGCCCGGGTGATAATATGATGCAGTCGATATTGGGTAAGACCTGTTCTTGAAACTCGAGCCTATGTGAGCAGGAAGGTCATCAATACTGGCAATATAATCATTGGCCCTCATAGTTAGAAGCTCACCAATTGTACTTGTCTGCCTTGATCACTACCACTTTCTGCAATACCTCGACATCGTTATATAATTGCGTGAAGAGACAGAGGAGATTATTGGTATCTAAGGTGAGCATCATCAGCCTGGTAAGTCGCATTATGGGGCATATTAGCTTACAAGAATCGTAGTAGTCCAGAATAAGAGTCCTCGGTAGTACTGGAGGACTCATTTTGGCCTGAAAGTAGAGGAAGGCTTCTACTTTGTAATGGTCTACGAGATGATCATATCGTTAAAAGTAAGAAAAAGTTAAAAGTTACCAAAGATCTTAGATCGCTTATCGGATTAACTTTACGTTGTCGCCGATCTTGATTACGTAATATCACTATCCCTCAAATGAGTAACCTTTTATGCATTTACATGTCTACGGTCATCCCGACTATGCATGCTCCATTTCTCCAATGAGAAAAAGTAGAAGACAACAAAACGAATGGCAACTCAAGCTGGCGGCGACAGCAGAAGCTCATCCAGCGCATCATCCAAAATGTCAATAGCGGCAGCTTTCGCGAGAAAAGCGACATTACGAAAATCCATGTTGAGGACATTGAAGGGTATGTCAGATGCAGATATCGAGAAACTATGTGAGTACTTGATCATTCAAAGTATTCTTCATGAATTGAATCTATCAGCTGACTAAGGTTATGAATTAAGCTCAAGCTGTCTTTAGGATACTACTCGATCAATCTTTTTTCAAAGAAGCGAAATCTATAGGATGTTACTTGAGTATGAAACATGGTGAATTGAGGACTAATAGGATAGTTGATCATATATTGAAGAGAGGTGAGGGCCACAGGCAATTCCAAAGCTATGTATCAATGTTGATCTCCAGCAGGCTCAACATTATATACACCATTTATACCTTCAACGACCTCGCATAGTCCGGAGGCACAAGGTTCAGTTCCTTCGCAGGATATGAGAATGCTCAGACTTTATTCACCTGCTGATTTGGAGAAATGTCCCCTAGATAAGTGGGGAATACTGGATCCTGGAGAGATGAGAAACGATCGAGAAGGGGAAGAGAGGGAAAATGGTGCGTCTTTCATGAAGGCGGTGAGATCATTGATTTACGTTTGAACAGTTATGAACCGTTCCGCGCCTCCGTTAGACGTTATTCTTGTACCTGGCGTAGCGTTTGATGAGGAATGTAATCGTGTAAGCTATTCGCAAACTATTCGCAAGCCCAGGACACCTGGGACTGATAACTCTGCAGCTGGGAAGGGGTAAAGCATATTACGATCGATTCCTGCTTTCGTATACATCAAAACATAGATCTCCGTTACTTGGTATGTGCCCATGAATGACACCTATGAAACCAAGCTGAGATTTCCAATTTACAGTCGCGTTAGCATTATCGCCTCAGATATTGGAAACGGGTGAAAAGGTACCGACAACAGAGCATGATTTCAGGTTGGACGGGGTCATCTCGCCAGAAGGTATAGTATGGCGACAAGGGGAATGAGAATGACAACACACAGGCTCAATAAGGAGACCTGTTGTCTTTATTCAAGGCCAGCCGAGAGGACCAAGACCAGGATTGTTTCAGCACATTGCAATCTCCATTCTTGTGAGTGAATGTCTCGTAAGAGCTACCCATTCGAGATGCTGCTGTTCCTTTTATCTGGTTTGTCCTTGCGCTGACGCAAATTCCTTAAAGGATCTTTGTGACTGATACACCTTTGCGTCTCCTGGTAGCGATGTTTCCGCATCATAAAGATACCTGACGATGTTGATGCCTCAACCATCATATCTCAGAGATCACTTTCACACACAAGTCCCATCAATGTCCAAAAAAATAATCCTCAATCTTCCAAGAATAACAATACTTTCTGGATCACCTCGACTCCCTACGGTACACAACCTATCCATCAGACCGCAATGGCCACCTATTTTCCTCCACCACAAACCTCAGCGTTCAATCGCTTCTTTCCCCAACATTCAGGGACAAGCAGCATCTATGGACAACCGTCCACTAGCCCATTCAGCTGGGTAAGTCAACATTCCGGCTCGCCTAATCCCATCTATCCATCGGGTCAATTCCCTTCCCAAATGTCAAACGGCTCATTCAGTGCCCCTTATTCGGCTTCCGGATACTTTGGCAACCCATACAACTCAAATATGACTATGCCTTATCAACAATCTTCACAATCATATTCTCCATTTTACGCCAATCGTCCTCAGAGCTTTACGACAAGTCCCACGGACATCGGTATTGTCAATGTACGCAACGGTGGACAAGTGCTTCTGCGCGTTGAAGCCGGTTCTCCCTGGGTTGCGACTTCGTTCAGAGAATCCATGGCGGAATACCTAGATTCGCACCTCCAGAAGATTGATCAATCATCCAGGGCTGCCGCCCAACAATCTGCGAAATGGGTTCAGGGATTGAATGATCTGCATAATTCGATCCTGCACACGGCAGGAACGTCCAGCGTCCCGCCTTCAGAACTGAAGAAATTGCAATCACGGTATACCTCTATGATCTTGAATCTTCAGGCTTCTCGATCTGTTGAAAGTCAATTTGATGCACGCAGAAACCAGCTCATTCAAGATAGAACTAGTGCGCTTAGTGACCATGTCACTTTTGGCGCTGCTAAAAGCATTCTGAAGACTTACAAATCGACGACCCGGACGGATCGAAATGGTGAGCACCTTTCTGTGGGGCTGACTTTTTGTACAGCAGCGGCTGATTTTTCTTGCCTCAACAGGTGAGAAGTTTGTGTCGCCTTTTGAGCGACTGACCACATACGCTAGTAATAAGAAGAAGCTTTTCAAGGATACCGATATTCTGAGAGATTATAACCCTTCATCCGCTCATCAACCATCGTGGCCAGGCTTAGCACCTCAGTCCTCAAGCTTCGGCTTTCCAGGTATGCCTCCATACTCTTCTGGCTCTGCGTCTAGCATTCCATCCGGAATCTTTAGCAATAATGATAACTCTAGATTTGGTCCTGCGCTCGGACCCTGGGCTCCATGGTCGTTCCATTCGCCATCGAGTAACAGCTATGTACCTCCTGGAGGCAATTGGCACTAGGATTTTGCTATTTCCCGCTGTTTGCGCTGTCCTCGTATAGCCTACGGTAACTATCTGTAAGTATCGCCATACAATGTCAATGAGCATGCAAATCTACACCACATCATACTGGCCAGATTTCACGTATTCATCAGATTGGCCTGTATGCATACTCTTTCCTACGAATCTCGATCGGTAGAAGATGATGACGCACATCAAGGCAGATGATCGCATGTCGAAGAATTTCTTGCTGTATTGGTCACCTTACATTGAAAGTCACTCCGAGTCGTCATGTATTGTATTGTATAGCATTCCATTCCATTCGTTCCCGCCCCTCACGTTTTATGTCTCCTTTTTTGCTTCTGAAGTACAACGGAAGATCGAGGCGCGACGTCAAGCACGTCATACACGTATGGTGGGTTAACCTTTGTTGTGATCCTCTTTTGAGGTGTGAAGACCTTTGCTCACGCCCTAATGTGAAGTCGTATTTCACCCATATATTAATCTTGACGTAACGGTGGGTGGCGTGGACCATCGATCATTCATACTTTCTCTTTCAGACAATATACTCATTCGCGCCTACAAACACATCACACATACACCACGCTCAACTCCCTTTAACTCCAATTCGCTAGCTCATCGCTCACACAGCACATTTTCAGAGACCTACACCTATTAAGATACTCTTCAGAATGCTATTTGGAAACTCCTTACCTGCTTTCGGTTCATTTGCCTCCAGGTTTGGTCCTTCACCCTCAGCACCTTCCGCATTTGCACGATTTAACCCAGAAGCGACGTCATCATACATCCCCCAATATGTCGGTGGAAACCAACCTTATTTTGGTAATTCATATTCAACTCAACAGCCATTCTCGTCTCCGCAATCTACGCCTCATTTCTGGCAATCTTCATACAATTTTCAAAACCCCTTTAACAATCAATATACGCCAAATCAGGATTTTTCTTCGTTTCAATCACATTACAATCCTGCTCAACCTCCGAGGGGACCGCCCGGACAAAGCTCATCTTATTATGATCTCAATCAAAATTTCGGGGACGACTCTAGTGAGGAAGATGAAGATGATTCCGAAAGTGATGACGAACCGATAATGTATACGCCGCAGACCACTGCTGATACAATCCCACAAAATACCATGCCTGATACAAACGTTAATTCTGCACATACCCTGCCTACTGGGCCGACTTTGATTTCGAATCCATATTGGACTCCCAATTCAGGGTGGAAAGAAAGTGCAGTTCAAGGATCAGCTTCTGAATATTGTCAATCAGCATACGATACAGAAGAATCAGGAAGCGAACGATATGCTAAAAGTCGTAAAGATGCGACTGATCGAGTTAATGAACATATTGATGAATTAACTGAAAATATCGCACGTCTTCAGAGCAGTTTCACGAGCATCGTCAGTAAGATGGAGGACCGTGCGACGAAAGATCCGGAACTTCAGAAAGAGTGTATTGATACCTTGTTACGGTTCAAAAGTGCTCATGAAACGGCTAAGCAATTTCAATCCGATACGAAAACTGCCCTTGCTCAATCACAAGCTGAAATTGAGGCCTTGAGAAATATGTTGAGTCTCAAAGACGCGATAAGTAATATCAAATCTTCAGAGTATATTACAGTTGGAGATGCTAGAGCCGCATATAAAACTTATGGCTCAAAACTCAAGTCGGGTGTAAATGGTATGTCTACTTTCAAAAAGCATCTTTTATGATTTATTGTGTCGATAGATATGCAGCTCGCTAATTTAGCTCCTGTAATGATCAGGCGAAAAAAGTCGATCACCATTCGAAAGTTACTTTATGGGTAATTTCAATAATGCACGAAACGAAGAAAGGATCCCTTTTTACACCAACGCGTCGTCGTCATCGACAACTGGGCAAACCCGAGCTCAGCAGACCAATAATGGTACTCAACAGCCCAGCTTTGGAGGGAATAGCTCGGCCGGTGGCCCGGATATAAATAATATCTTCTCACGGTCGAATACCAGTACTTACAATCCTTGGGGCTCAAATCCTTCTTGGGCACAGGGAGCAAATCCAGGACAATTTGGATATGGATATGGTGGATTCGGCACTGACCAGTATAGCAGTCCATTTGTACCCCAGTCTAGCGGGTTTTCTTTCCCCTTTGGACCTCAATCTAGCTCTTTCGCTTCTCCTTTCGCATCAGCTCAACCTCAACGATCTCAATTAGATGATTTTATCAGTTCGTTACTGAGGGGAAATAGCAATCTCGCTCAAGGGGCAAATACGACACTTCCGGGACTCAATGCCCAGTACGTCCCTCGACCTCAGCCGCAGCAGACGACGGCCAGCTCATTCGGTACTGCTCCTGGTTCCACAACAGGTACTGGTAGGTATAGTGGTGGAACGTGGGGTAGACCGGGTGATGATGCTTATACCACTGGTCTCCGGCCCCCTACATAGCGGCATCGTTCGGCTGTTTCCATAAATATGTCAAATACAGAGCAGTTTGAGAATATATCAGTATATGTTAATTGTTTTCATGCGTCACACTGTTCCCTCAGCCTCCGTTGATCAAACGTTTTTTCCCGTCATTTCCTCTTCCAGACCGCTATGCTTTCTCCACCTTTAGCCCCAGTTGTCCTCTTTTCAATGTCAGATACCTCCTTTTCCCATGTGATTTCCCAAGTATCATCTAGCAATTCGTGGTACATGTCCACAGTGAGGGGCCATGGTGGAGGTTCGTTGTTGGTTGGAGGTAGCGGATACATGAGTGTGATGAGATATGCATTCGGTGAAGTCAACTTTTTCATTTGTGATGACCAGGAAGAACGTAAACCAGGTGGTATGGCACATAAGAAGCTATCTGTCAATATTAGCTGTTTACCCAAGATCGAGCAATAGACAGGTAGGAAAATCTTTGAGGAGGGTACTCACGTATAGTCATACACTAAGTCGTACTTCTCATCTGATGTGTATTGGAAGAAGTCACCGCAAATCGCGCTTACTGTGCCCTTAGTTTTCGGCTGCTGACCGAGCCATCTGAGGGTTCAGATCAACTTGGGCTCGCGAAACATGCATTGGAATAGTAATGTGACTGTGTGTACCACTCACTTCTTAGCTTTTTCGACCCCCGTTGGAGCCAAATCCATTCCTACCGCATCCAATCCAGTCGAAGCGAATGTTTGTATGTCGTAGCCCTACAAGCCGAAAGAGAAGGAGACATGTCTGAGCGAAGATCGGCCATTGCTGTTATGGGTCATCGTGTGACTCACTGTACCACAGCCAGGTATCAAGGCTCTCCCCTTGCTGGGTATTCCCAGCTCAAGTGCAAGAGGAGACTGTAAGAGCGATACGAGGGAAAGATGAGAGCTTGATTGATCCCATCCTGTTCTGCCGGCTTGCCTTGAAATCGAAATGGTAAATGTCAGTGTTAGAATGAAGGTGGTTGAACGCAAACAACTCACCAGCGCTCTTCCCAAGAGTTATCAGCGGTGTTGTGTGTCATGCTGCCCCGAAGGTCTAAATAGAGGCATATGCTACATCCTGAGTTGTCGATCTCGTATGAGAGATCTACTGATATCGATCCGGTTATTCCGGGGAGTGGATAGAAATGTGGAGGTAAACTCGTTCGTTAGGCCAAATCCTGATTGAAATGACGTTGATCGCAGGTTATTCACCGTCGACATCGGTGCTGTCAAGCAATGTCAACTACATAATAACTTTGGCAAGCTAAAGAGCAACCAGGATTACAATTGAAAATCGGATCACCACTCCTCAGCGGAAAGTGTACCATAAACGATCATCATGTCTGATACTATCACTGGGTCTTGTAACTGCGGTTCTATAACCGTTACTATACCTAAACCCGAAGGAGTGGTATTATGTCGTGAGTGCCAGATGACTGGTGATTTTCGAGTGAACTTCGATACAAGTGTCTGACTTTGATTTACACGTAGATTGCATCAACTGTAGAAAATCAAGTGGATCTTTGTGAGTTCCGGTCTCTCACCTCAGATGAAACGGAATTCTCACTTGTAAGAATACTAAAAATCGCACTCAACTCTCAGGACATCCGGTAACTTCTCTACTCCAACTAAAGATGTACAAGTTAAAGGTGAACCAAGTCAATACAAGAATCCAGGAACATCAGGGAACGAAGTGACGAGAAAGTTTTGTGGGAATTGCGGATCGTATGTCTTTATTCCATCTAAGTACTCATGGACGAGAATAGCAGACGAAGCAGTTCAATTAGCAAATACACTTAGCTTATTCTAATTTACTCTCCAGGCCCATTCTCACAGTTATAGCTGATCCCAGCGTTGTATTTGTGAAAGCTGGTAAGCAAGAGCTTTATTTCAATTATCGCACAATATTGACTGAACATCATGTTACTTAATTCATCATAGGTCTCTTTGACCCTCACACAGTCCCAGCACCATCCGCTCACCTGTTCGCTAGAAATATGGAAGATTGGGAGATCATTCATGAAGGCGCATCGCGACTTGAAGAGCAGTGAATTCGGGAACATAGAGTGTATTTCCAATAATACGTCGAAGGGCATAGCATGATCAGTTGGGAGTTGGAATTGTTGTAACAAGATAGAGGGACATTGTATGTGAGGTGTAAAACTTGAGTTGTCATGTCATAGAACAATGCATCGACATAATCTATTATCTACAGGTTAGCGACGTCATTCATCAGGGTCCACTGATGCTAGGCCTTGGTTCTGATCAGTCAGTCTCATCACTATATGCGACACTGTTAGAATCATCACTATCCAATTCATCAATCTCTTCATCCGCGTTATCTTGTCTTTGTCTCTCATTAGTGTTGATATTATCAGTAGAATCAATGAGTTGGAACTTGAATTTGTCAATCTCGGTGTCTTCCAGCATATCTTCAACCAGATCTCTGACAACCTGGGTATCTTCGTCAAAAGCGCAACTAAGAAATCTCTTGGCTAATTCCTCGTTGGCTCGTAATTCTGCTTCTCGAGCTGGAGTGAGCTTGTTATCGTAAAGTTTGGTCAAATCGAATTTTGATACGCATTCACTGATCAGTTTTCAGAATGTGGCTCCCCATGATTAGTGAGGTTCTATACGAAGCTAAATTGACTCACGTCACGTATTTGGCCCTGTCTACAACTTCTTGAGGTATGCCATGTTGAAGAGCACAATCGGCAGCATAGGAATGCTTGGTTGGACCAAGAGCCAGTCTGTGCACCGTCAGATCATTGCTCTTCTGACGTTACCAGTAACACTACGTGGTAAAATAGACTCACTTCCAGAAGAAATGAAGCTCTCGCGATTCAGGTACCAGCTCGACATTCATATGAGCTAATACGATTCCATCATTCTCCCGAATGAACTCTTGAGTGATCAGTTCACTACCAAAAAGAACAAACAGATCAGCTACGAGAGACCTTGATGAATCCCGCCATTCTTGACGAGTGGGTACGTACTGGAAATGGGTCAAGACGACTGTTCTGGGACATGGACCGTTTTGCAAGTAATCAATAGTTCCAGCTAAAAGTCCCGCCCCGTCCCAGCTGATGGTACCTGTACAATATACTTTCAGCTCACAACGTGTTTCACGCAGTACTCACCCTTGCCAAACTCATCCATTATAAGCAGGGACTTTTCAGTCGCACCTCGAAGGGCTTGAGATACTTGGCCAAGGTCGATCATGAAAGCCGAGGCATGCTACATCATACCTCAGCTTGACTCCTTAATGAGAAGGGACATGATCAGCTGACCTTGGATGACGATTCTTTGGTTTGTAAACGAGTATAGACTATGGCCATATCAGTGCAGAATTTTAGGCAGAAGCACGAAACACCAGACTAACTCTTGTCGCAAAGCCCAATGGTAGCACTGTCGGCTGGAACAAAGCAGCCTATCTGAGCCATGAAGACGATTAGAGCAACCTGAAAAAAATAAAGTACATATTAGAAGCTTGGATGACAAAGAACTGCATTGAAATGACGTAGCTCACTTGCTTCCCGTAAATAGATTTTCCAGACCCATTTGCGCCTGTAACAATCATCTGCACCTCTTGATGTCAGCTCAGCAATCTGCACGTAGGATTGCGATCCTCACCATGTTGTGATGCTTGGTATCTTTTCCACCAGCTAACAAGGTATCGTTCGGAATACACCAGTCCGTTACTTGCTCTTGTAGTAGATGACGGCCTTCTCGTATCTGAAGGGTTGTGTTGTTGGTCATTGTTGGTCTTACAAGCTTGTATAACGAGACTGCTCTAGCGAAGGACAACAAGCTGTAACACATGAACGGGCTAAAATATCAGCCAAGCTATCTGGGTAAAAGGAGAATAAGACATGTTGAACTGACCAATCGAGCTCCGCAATGATGTCTACAGCAGCATCAATTATAGGTTCAAATTTCTGCAATTCTGTATTGAGATCTTGTATGATGTCCACCTCTAAGTCTGTACATAGATTCGTCAGTTCAAGGGCGAAAAATTGGCTTACTTACTAGTCATCATCACGTAGATATCACCATAGTGATTATCCAGATCCACCATACTAGAGTTTTTGTAGTAATGTTTATCTGTCGTCTTGAACTATTACAATGTCGATGCGATTAGCTCAAACGAAGCGTTAGCCAGCATGAGATCTTCGATGAACTCACCCGAGCGGTCCAACCCCGTATCTTAGGTGAAGGGATATCTTCCTCGGTGACTATGACTGAGTGGAATCCGATATGAGGGAGATAAATAACGCTAAAATTGCTTGCGATGTCCCTTGGAATCTCCTCTTTAATGACATGGGAGACTTCAGTCTGCGATACCATTAATCAGTTGAATTGCTGATCCCAAGGTCCGAAAAACCCCACGAGTAAGGCATCCAGTCCTGATAGCATTATTGGATCAGCCGATTATGAGACCAAAGATCTCGACACTGACTGAACTCACCAGAGTACAGCGTTCGAAGATCGTCCAGCTCAGCGTTAGTCCCCGGAGCTACCGACATGCGACTTTGGCCCTTCGAGCTGTTCCAATCGATCTGGGATCACCGATATTGGCAAAATATCCAAAGTCTCAGGGATTTGGGGCTACTCACTACCTCATCCATAAAGCTACTGATAGTCTCGAGTTCTGCAGACACCTTTGTTCGCATCTAGAATGTAGATGAAGACATGGGATGGTTGTTTCTCACATAAGCACGCTGCTCACTTTTTCTATGATATCCACGGGTACTACCCAGCCCATCCCTATCACTGTGTTTCGCACCTCCAAGATCGCGTTAAGAGACTACGTCAAAGGGTCAGCGTCTCCTTCATCGTGGTCAGAGACTTTCAACCCACGTCACGAATGGCTCGCCAGTCATGAAACTTGGCGGTTCCGTATCTCAATTTCCAGAAAAGATAAGGCAAATTCTTGATTCGCTTCATGGTCCTGCATAGTACGTCTACGGAGCCACTGTTGAGCCTCGTAGAGAAGAGACCCACAGCCTCGTGACGGGCTTGAATCTCGAGAAGGTCTACCAGTGGTCGAAGGTGCCACGTATGCATCAGCTTTTTACCTAGAGGCGTGATACATGTATTGAGTAAGCCTAATATGGGGTTGCTATCAGTCCAAGAAAGCATATGATGTGATTATTGCTACCAAGAAGATAGACCTACCGTGAATAGACAATGCTGGCTTTTCGTCTCTAGCGAACATAGCGGCATGATCTTCAACGCTGAATATTGCGAGTGATCTGACAGTGGTCCCTCACAATTAGCGTTTGTACCTTGCTAAAATAGGAGGCGGACTTGAGTTACGTAAGAGCGTCTTGATTGATCTGCATATATCGCTCGCTATATTGTTGATACGTTCCCGGACCCGAATGTCTCAGCGTTTGGAAGTTTCATCTAAATTGATGCGCGACTCACATGTCCATACTTTCCAGACTATTAAGCTCCAGGAATCCATTCATGAATTCACTTTTCCCTCCCAAGCCACCATCTAATCCGTATCTCAGCTCCGATACTACCTGTCCAGCAGCTATTACCTGAATTCAAGGGCAGTGTGTCATCCTTTCTCCTTCCCAAAATGGCAGGGGAAGACGAGAACTCACCGCTAAAGGAGCTTGCACGTTCACCCAACAACCTAACTTGACCGAATTCAATCTGTGTTGACCCAATCCGGTAGTATCTTCCATGCGGTGTGGCATTGAGGTTTCCATGTTTTCGGTGATAGAGGAAGCTGAGGGTATCGGTTGAGGAGCTGATACGATGAGCGATCTATCGGGCAATCGTACTGCACTAAGGTGAACGATAGCTGAGTTGTAGTTGCACTGCTTTCCCGGGATGATCAATAGTCTGGTAGAGTCCTCCGTAGCTCCCTCAGGGCGATTCTCCTCATCTGCGGGTCTAGAGTGAGTTCTGCCTTTTGAATAGACTGAAAGTCCCGACTCACCCCAGGCTTGTACTCTTTCGACCATCTGGGTATCATTATTGCTACTCATCAACACCACATCAGGCTGAACTTGTTCAAGGACTGCGTATTTGGTGCTTCAGTGATACAACCGTACAAAACTCAAGTCAGAGGAATAGCGAGATAGATCACTTACTCAGTATAGCAAGATCCCATCCTCTAGTATCCTTTGTATCTTCCAATATCTCCATGTTTCGTTTCTCAGGGTCGTACCAGGCTGCAGCCAGTACCTCTCTAGAGGGAGCGAACAAAGCAAGGACCTGATGAAGCGATAAGCATTGCAGAGTGTGTTGTTAGAATGCAGATGCGAGGAGGGACATTCATACATGATCAATGGGAGCCGATTGTTGTTTGAGGTCGAAAAGGAAGTGATATCTTGTCAGCTCCTTCTTTTCGCATTCAAAAGACTATTCTGCGGGCCTAGACTTACCCTACGTCTCTTCACCACAGGTCCTGTCTCTTCAGCATCTTCATCATCTACGTTGACCTGACTTCCGTTGGGAAACGTATCTAAATTCTCTGCCACAGCACCTTCGTGAGGGAAATATCGTTGCTTTTCATTTTCAGAAAGCTGTGTTTGAACTGAAATACGTTCAGCGTTTCGATTGGGAAGTTTTAAGGGTTGCTGTGCTTGGCTTGTAGCGTAGGCAGTGGAAGGATTGTTTTGATCGTAAGAATTGACCGCTTGAATAGACTGCGGATGAGCTTGAGATGCATGAAGTTCTGATTGAGGATAAGGAATACTATTATAATCGTATGTAGGATAACTATGAGGGTTGATAGTATTACCGATATGAGGAGGGTTGGCGGAAAAATACTGATAGTCTGTTTCTTCGTTGTCGTTGTCGAGATCGTAGCTTTCAGGTCGCGGTCGATGTCCATGATCATACTGTTCATCCTCACTGTATAATATAGGATGTTCTTCTATTGGATTGTTGGAGACGTCGTTGTCGCTTTCGATACCATGATCATGAGCTGCATATCGATATCTGTGTTCAGCTGTATCTTCAGAGGCATCCGTATATACTTGTTTGTGAGGAATGTAGTAATTTTGACCATTTCTCGGACCTTGATCGTATGGAGTTTCCTCATAACCAAGCCCATAATTGTGATCCAATTGATTCTCGTACTTCAGATCAGCTCTGTCTTCATAATCGTACAAGCGACTCTCGCCTGAGTCAGTTCTGAATTTCACCCTTCTCGAAGTATCACTTTCTTCCTCGAGAATTGAAAGCGGTGGAGGAGATGTCCATCGTTGCGATTGATCGAGATTATTAGGATAGAAAGAGGGCGAAGGTGGTCTCTTCAATGACCGATGCATTGTGGATCTTAGTCCGATGGCAGAAATCGATCGGACTCAGTGTGTTGATAATCAACAGTATGCAGACTGAGAATTGAAGAAAGAAGAGGAAAGAGAGGAAGAGGAGTCGGATTATGAATGGTTTTTGATGGACTTCCTCCACTTTCACCAAAATCCGATCAACTTTCCCACGGGAACATCCAGATATCACATGAATTATATTCTCTGATGAATTATATGCATGTAGATGTAGTATTATATTAAATATCTAATCATCTATACATACTCACAAGACCATTTGAATTTCAGATCAAACTGTAATGAATGACTATGAGAAGAACAGTACCTTACGACATGAGAAATGGGAAAACTTGTTTGATGCGATACAATTTATGCTGTTTTTGTCTATTTTACCAAGATGCCTCATTATGTTGATATGGGAAACGAATGAATGAGAAATGAAAACCGGAATCAGAAGTCAGAGGTTACGATTCTAGGGATGTATTACACCACCATTGTACTGTGAATGCCATGACCGTATAGGAAAGGAACATCCGAAAGAAGATCACGAGGAGGCAGTCTGAGGAGCTCCATTGAGAACCACCAATCCGTCAGTATTCTTCCCTGAATGACCGTCATGGACCACGCCATTCGCAGCGGTAGCAAACCCGCTCAAGCTAGTTGCTGAGAGCGGTGGTAAATTCTCTATACCAGGTGGTGGTAGTGGTAAGGCCGCATTCGAATTGCCATTCAGTATTGATGGTGGCACTGGATCAGCACCATTAGGTAGAGGTACGGTACTAGGTATCGGGGAAGCCGCTATACTTGAGTTGCTAGTTTCGTTGGTGACTGGATAGGAGATCGAGGAGGATTCATCCGATGGAGTGGCTCTGAACAACATGGATATCAGTCGATGATCATCGCTATTTTCGGGTAATAGTTCAACAGAAGACAGATCCACTCACTTGCTGCGTTTTGAAGGTCCTTGACTATGTTCTTCACTCGCATCGCCCAGTCCGATGTCATTGGTGCCCTAAGCAGTGCCCATACAATAAGTAAATAAACATTAGAACAGAGTGAAAGCGGTGACTCACGTTCTGTTGACCGCGTTTGGTCTTCTTTTTGGACTTTGGCTGTCCATCAGGAAAACAATATGGGGGAAGGTCCGATCTATCGATAAAGTGTATCAGCTTCAAAGTTCACATGGCCCATCGCAAGGGGCGAAACGAACCTCTTCGCCGGCCTTAGTATGACGCTCATCTCCATTTCGTTGTACTTTTCCCAGCCTTGACATGCTGCGCAGAACCGCTTGGAGGGGTAGAAGAGGTTAAGCACTCGTGAACCCTGGCCATCTTCTGCGAAATTCAGCTCGTCAGCTTGCCATCCATATATAAAAGCCTCTAACGAATATCAGGTCGAATTACTGGGTTTCTTCTCAATTTCCAAACCGATGAAGAAATTCTTTGTCCATATCTTTCGAGCGCCTTCTTTGCCTTCTATATCCGTTTCCTTTCTATTCATCAATTCAGGTGGAACTTCCCCTTGTGACGCAACAGCTTGTTCCTCCTCTGATAGACAATAGAACACGTTTGAGATTCCTCCCACCTGAGGATGTGCCAGAATTATGTTATCTGTGTTTTCTAAATCTTGCACTAGAGTCCTTATTCGTGATTCAACCATACCGCTCCTGCATGTGACAGCGATCAGTATGGTATGACAACACCGTACATCCAGAAATTGCCGATCAATATGAGCTCACCAGTCTTTGATACCTTCTGAAGTTGATGCTGAAGCAACAACGTGAACATAAGTTTTGTACATGCTGAAGAAATCTGCTCGTTCAAATAGGCTTATCCACGTTGATCCGGGATTCTTGATAATTTCATCGGTAATTTGCATTGCTATTGTGCATCCGAATGTCAGTTTCTCGTATACGGCATGATTCGGGTTTATCGTCGACGTGAAATAATCACTAACCCCTCAGCATCTCTTTCTTTATTATACTCATTGTGCTAGCCGTTATGTTATGCGTAGAACACATGGAAGGATAAGCAGGAGTAATGACTGGCATTCGGTGAGCCATATCTCGTCGATCAAGCTGTATATGTCACAAGAAGGAGTCAGGAATAAATCCGTTTTCATATTCGATTCTCCCGGACAAACTCACCTTTGGATTCCATACAGAATGCTGCATATTCGATGGACCTGTTTCTATCTTTTTCAATATCACAGGTTGAGGCCAGCCCCTAGGATTGATATTTACTTGATCAGCTGCGGGAATCTGCGACTGGACACCGATCCAAAAAGGGTACATACCATTGATAATAGATAGGGAAAAATTTCCCTACAATGGTCGCTGGGGCCGCTGTGGGATACAGTTGACATATTCTAGCTGTCAAAAGCGCCCAAGCTACACCACCGGGGAAACCGAGAACGTTGGAATAGATCCCGCGACCTGCATGGAGAGACAGATATGGTCAGTAAGCACAATGAGGTCAGACCCTCGGCTTGTAAATCGGCAAAATCCAGTAGACTCACGCTTTGCCCATAATCTGATTGTACGCAATGCTGTACGGAAAGTAGCCACATCTGGTACGAGATTCAGGATCATATCCGTGACCCGAGGACCTATATTCCAGATGGGATTCAGCTACATTCCTATAAATATACTCGGACGATCTCTCAGTCCCTCGTCTAGTTTCCTATATAATTTGATCGCAAGTCGCTATTCTCGCTCACTGGCTCTGACTCAAGCAATCACCCGTTAGACGTGAAACTCACCATTCAAACTCCTTTGCGACGCATCATCGACACCTCTCAAAATCTCATCTTTTTCGATGTCCAACTTATCTCCAGCTTCTGCTAAATTGACTCTAGCAAACAGCAAATCCACCTCTACACCAGATATGACAGTCTTCATGACCGGTACGAAAGCCGATGGAACGGCCTAAATCCAAATACACGGTTATTAGTACTCAATCTTCTGTATAAGCGAGCTAGCTGGACAGTTCAAGGGAATGGAAATGCAAGGATAGTCCAGTATGAATCGGACTCACTGATATTTCTGTTACTGCCGGCCAAGCTCTCAACATATCTTGAAACTCTCCAAAAAAATGCTCTTTATATATATGCCTTGGACATACACATATTGTATCTATATCTGATCCTGGTCCATGCACACCCAATCTAGCGAATGAGTATCGTCATGTTAGCCAGAATTTCTTGACGCAATTTCGTGAATTCACAAAGTCCCATGTTACAATTGGATAGTCCCGAGCAAACGAGGTGAATGTCCAGGATGAAAAAAGCAGTATTATATGCTCACCTATAAGAACCAGAAGTATATATCCTCCCTCCAGCTTCAGTAGCCACTTTCTCTGACATACCCGCTTTTATAGAAACATCGTGTACAAATTTCGATACCAATTGCGCTATATTGGATAGAAGACGTTCCCTGTGGATTCATCATACAGATTATCAGTTTATGAAGGTGACTCGTCTCCGAACACATTTTCGAACTACACATAACAAGAAGAACTGAACAGAGATTGAATACTCACCTCACTTTCCTTTCTTGTTCCGATTCAAACTGATTCAAAGCTACCAAATCCCCCATCAAAGCTATATGAAATCGAAAATCAGCTTAAAGAAAATATCCATCCAGTACCAGACGTTTCCAACCTCCTAGATGATCGTGCTCAACACCTTGTAGAGCATCTACTCGAATATCGAAAATTCTGAAATTTCCTTCTACTCCTTCCTTACTTTACACCTTTGGACAGACATGTAACTCATGAGAAAAAAGAACATCTAACTCACCTTCACTTGACTTGACATCATCTTCTTTCGGTCTATCAGTTGATATTGGAGCTGTCACTCCTAAATATCGTATTTCTTGTTGACTAATTCGTCAAGTGCCAAATTCAATTAGGTATTTTAGGTTAGAAGATAGTTAAACGATACATACCTTGACATGATGAGATTTGTATCGTTGGCCTACTTTCGCACTAATCCTAGTGAAGCTATCTAACAATTGGTTGGATTGTTCTGATCTCTCTCGTTCAAACCCAAAGAACGTCTTCTTCCTTAGTGCTCTTCGGTTATTATCTTAGAGTTGAACTCGATTGATTAAGAATATTTAAATAAATTTAGCGCGAATTGAATTTCTTTCAGATATTGTCCACTTTCAATCTATTAGCTTAGTGGTCGTAGATTTGAGTATATATATATTTGTTTGATATTATAGGTGTAACATCCATCTAATGATCTGATTACAAGAAAGATATTGAACAATATACGTGACTACTAGTGAAGTTGCAACATTAAGATTAACCGGTTCAACCCATCTACTCAATTCATACCGTGGGAAAGTAACATTCATATAGGAGGCGGTGTTGGCCGGATTTTATAGCATGTGGCACACTCATGTTCATACGATGCTCTTTATGCATGCGATTCGTATCCATATATACACATATGTAAGGGGTATAGATTATATGCACACGTGTGTCTCTCTTGCAATTTCACCTTCTATCCAGGAAGGTATAGTTGGATTGCGTTGACGAAAAGAGCATTGTCTTGTCCATTGTTTGGAGTGATTGAAAGAGCGTAAGATGAATCGAAAGATCCGGCCTATGAGGGAATCACGTTAAGATGCTGATATTGACAATAGATCAAAGGTGTCTTAACACTTACAGACCAGACCGTGAATCCAAGAAAAACATCACTATTATCAGAGATATACTTGATTGCTTGGCCGACGCTGTTCGACTCACGATTAGCGTGTTTATCGTTAACAATTGATGATGATTCCGACGGGTTTTCAATGAAGATGTAGATCGAACTGGCAATCAACTCACTCAGTCTGACAAGAAGCTGTATTTCCACCACCAGTTTCAGAAATGATAGCTTTCTTGTTGTGCTGCTTAAGCCAAGTCTTGAATGAAGTGTAAACGTCCACAGCGCTATCGTCCACGAGAAGTCAACACCATTCTTTTCGTTTAGAGAAGTGAACTAGCCTGTGAACTTAGTTTGAAACCAATATTACTTACTTGGTTACACATTCAGTACTTGTACCACTTCCATCTCCATCATAATACTTATGGGCGTCAATGATCAACAATGAGCCACTCGAATCAGCAGGATCGGTCACGGTCTATCAGGTGTCATTATGTATTGGCTTAATCTGAACGTGCATAAACACAGAATGACTTACAAGCAAAGGATCATTGTCACCTGAAATCCAGCCTTCAGGATGAGTCCATTGATTTCCAGGTAAAGCGATTGATTGAGTAATGGCTCCAGCTGATCGAATGGCTTTAACAGCAGCTTGAACAGTGGTTGCCCTGTAGACTCAGCAGTCAGTTTAATCTGGCTATAGCAAACTACGCGAGATAGCCATACCATTTATTGATATCAATATCATGAGGCTCATTCATCAAACCGAATATAATCTTTGATTCAGACTTGTATTTCGTTGCAAGGAGTTTCCAGAGGTTTGCGAACTAATCATTATCCAATATCAACAACAACCCTATGCCGACAGGAGCCAAGACAACACAAAGGTAAACTCACATCAGAATCACTTGGACCGCCTTGTCCAATGATTCCTCCGTTCCATCTAGCATAATTATGAATATCAATCATAACGTATGATCCGGTTGCCAAAGCTGATTTTACGAGATTATCGTAAGTTGCGAAAAAGGTTGCATCGAGTGAAGTTGATGCTTGATTATTTCCTACAAGGTATTGCCAGCCCACTGGAAGGCGGAAACTATTCATACGGAGAAGGTCAGTCCTGATTCACATTCTGTCGCTGATTGGTACACGAAATTGAGACTGTTGACTTACATGTTTGCACCTTTACTGACGAAATGAGAGATCTGGTCTGTACCGGGACAGTATGAAGTACCTAGCGGTTTGAATGAATCAGCTCACGATAGTCGTTTCTGATATAACTCTTTCACTTACCTGATGATCCATCGGTATTCATACCAAAGTCGCATCCCTATGCATGTATCAGATTGAAAATGATGAAATACCGTGTTAACACATGTTTACTTACAGCTAAATTAACTCCACCCAATCTTGGTAAAGCCCTTTTGTCAATGCTTTGAAGAGGTGAAGCTATGCATCCCAAAGCAAGAAGGGAGATACCGGAAATGAATTTCACGATAAACATGATATTCATTCAATCTCTTCGGCTACTGTGATTTAAGAAGAAGTGTGAAGGGCAGGATGGTACAAATTACCAGTGATTTCTAAAATGAATGTGAGTATTTGAGTGAGTCTGAGGATCAAGATAGGTCTGAGGAATAGGGAATAAAGAAGACAAGTATAACGAGATGATTTGTGTACACCATTATTTATATATCATACTCGTTTCGATGCAAATGACTCATAAAAACTAAACCGTATATCCTGTAGTCAAGCAAAGGTTAAGGGGGTCAATCTCTGTATCCCAATCTTCCTTGAAAGAGGAGCAAGCAAATGATCCGTTCCTCATCATGTATCAATCTTTCAATTTCGTGCCTTCGCCATATGAATATCAAATCAACAGCACATATGTATAGCTCATCAATCAAGGTAATTACAAAAATTAACTTTGAAAAGGTGTTTCATAATTACTTTGTGCCTTTTCGAAGGATTCCTTTGCTCAATTCATAGTTCTAGACCGTCTCACATTTATAGCTTCAATATGGGATATCTCCAATTGCTCCAACAAGGTACAAGGGGCAAGAACCTTCGCTGAATCAATACGTTTCAAATTATTAGCGTAACGTTACTGGTATAATTTAACGAAAGGGCCAGGAAGCATGCGGTTATCACCGAACTCCGAAAATGAGTCGATTCTTATCTGAACTCCGGTTCGACTTAGATAATCTTAATTTGGAATTATACTTATGATATTATTAACAATAAAACTTCTGAATTCATGATACGGATTGTGTATTATCCAGCCTGATTAGAAAGATGAGTGGAAACACAAACTACGTTATACGTATAGCTAATACTCCTGAAGATATTGAGAAATGTATGCAAATTCGAAAAGAAGGTACGTTAGATTTATTAGTCCTACTTAATAGCGAGTTTCTGTATTGATATCAGGTTTCAGTTTTCATTGATGAACAGGTAGGTGTTTGATTATAGCGATACCATTTCTGTAAATGAGGTTCGTATGGCAATAGCAGGCTGATTTATCTCCATAGGGTTATGATATAAGTATAGAAACGAACGAGTGGGCTCTTTATTGCTTGTCGTCATATCATATTAATTGCTAATTACAAACGTTGACATTTTCAGTGATGATTATCAAAGTACACATTTCCTCATGATTTCAAATAAAGATGAACCAATAGGTACGATACGATTGATTAATAATAATAATCAAGTGAGTAAAGGTATTATTGTTCTAAACAGTTTAACTTCACTAGTTGATTTTGTTATAAAAGCTTGGAAGATTCGCAATTATGAAAACTTTTAGAAGTAAAGGATTTGGTAAACCATTAATTGAATTTGTACATGAACATGTGAGAAATAAAGGTGGTGTAGAAATCTGGTGTCAAAGTCAAGTCAGTCAATTTCTTTATACTCATTACTCAAGAGATTTTTCTTATATAATAAGGTAATATAGGCTGCAAATCCTAATTCTGGTGGAATAGATGCAACAGGATTTTATAAGAAAATGGGATATGTAAATAAAGGTGAATTATATATGAAAGAAGGAAGTGAGTTAAGATGATTAATTAACTAAATGATTTGATGATACGATTTATCAATGAATATTACTAAATACATATATCATTATAGCTCAACATCAAGATATGGTATATTATTTAAAACATTAATTTCCGAATAATGCTAGAAAGTACAATCCTCCATCAACAAGTATGCGAATCAAAGGTACAAAGATGATTGGTATTTTATCATTCCTCTTTAATACCTACAAGCGATGATCCATCTGATTGATACTGAGGTTGTGTATTTTGTCTATACATTGATGATGAATAATCAGCTTCAGAAGTAAGAAGAGAAATACCTGCAGAATTTAAAGCTTTTTCCCAAAATGATTGATTTCGATTGATATTTGAATTAATTGAATTAGAATTTTCAATTTTAGATAAAATTTCTAAATCTTTATAAGTAAATAAACCATGTGTATATTTTTCTTCTTCAATTGATTTATGACTTATTAATAATTTCGAATATTGAATTTTTTCATGAATTTCATTATTAAATGAAGATGAACAAGTACATTTTAAAATTATAGGTTTCCATTTTAATGATATAGTATTTTTTGAATTTTCATTTTCATTTTCATTTATTTCATTCCATTCTATCCTACCTGAATAATCTTTATTTCTTTTAATTTTAATCCAATTTAATGAATTATGAGCATAAATTATAGGATGATTTTCACTTTCACAATCATCATTTGAATTCTTTTCAACAAAATAATGATAATAATCATCACCTTCATTTTCATATGCTTTTATTTCATTCCAAATTGGATTTATACCTTTATATTTTATTTCTTTTTTGAATTCTCCTGTTTTTATATTTTTACTTTCTTTTTCACTATATTCAATTGTATTTAATTGATCATTAATCATATATTGTAAAGTGAATGGACCGATATCTTTTTTAACCTCCCATTCATCCAACATTCCATTTGAGTTAGATTTCAATGTAGAAATTCCTTTAGAAGACATTGTTATTGTAAATTAAATTCGAAGAGTATTGAGTAGCTTATTAGATCAATCAAATAAATATACATACATGTATATGGTAAGTACATTTCTGTTTTTCATAGTATGGGGGGTGGCAATTGAACTGGAATATCGTCTTGTTGAGATTGACTCAAGCGGCAAAACAGGACTTCAAGTACTTCCTTTATATCTGCATAAGCAATAGAAAGGATAGTCGAAGTGCTCGTCACGTATATTTGTGTGAGCGATCCTTTCTTGCATCGTCTCATAGGGCAAATACGTCATTATCAGCGTGTCCACAGTACATGTTCGATGTTTTAGACATTGTTGATGGTGATTCGACATTATACGATCCTTTCATTCACACTAGCCTTGGCCGAGTAAAACATACACAAATACATGAATAAGCCAGCATGAATACCGAATGGCTTACTAATCTTCATAACTCCTGAATTCAGAATCCAACTTGAAACTGAGATGGAGCAATCTATCTCCTCTTCCCTTTCTTTCCCGCTGCACCACCACCACCCCCTCCTCCTCCTCCATTAGCTCTATCAACCTTTCCTTGGAATCTAACAGCTTTTCTAACATTCAATCCACCTTCTTCACCTGCACTTCCTTTTTTACTCTTTTTAACTTTTCCAACTCCTTTTTCAAGTTTATTAAGTACATCAAGTTGACTTTCTTTTTCACCTTTATAATCTTTTGTTGAAGTTGGTTCAAATTTCCTTTTAACTCCTTTTACTTTAGGTTCACCTTCAATTTTTTCATCATATTTACCTAAAGAAGCTGTTGAAGTTTTTGAAATTAACATTGATCTTTGTAATTCATCTTTTCTTCTTTCTCTTAAGCTTTTCTTATCTTCTTGACTTAATTCTCCTTTTGTTGAAGAAGTACCTGCTAAAGCAGAAGCAGAAGATCTTGCAGCAGCTGCTATATTTCCTGCTTGTTGTTTTTCATTCTTCGCAATTCGTGCTTTTCTTTCGGATTTAGCTGTTTTAGCAGGGTCTTGATCTGCTTCTGTAGAATAGAGAATGAAACAAAACGATCAGTATATAAAGTTTTTACAACATAGGAAGAATGATAATTGATAAGGAAAACCGGAAGAGAGTACAACTCACCATCACCAGCTTTAACTTCATGTAACCATTGTTCTTCTCCTTGTCTATTCTTACTACCTTTACCCCATCTTGGAACCCAATCTTGTAATTCTTCATCCCATACATCCTTTTCTTTTCTCTTATGAGAAATACCTTTTTCTTTAGCGAATCTTTCCCATTTAGTCAAAGGTTTAGGTTTAGGTAATGGTTTTTCTCTTGGAAGTATCGTTTCGGGTGTTGGTAAAATTGTAAGTTTACCTGATGATGTTGATTTTGTAGGTAAGCCAAATAAAGAAGTGATCAATGATTGAGTTGATGTTAAAGTTAATGCTAATAAGTGTTGGTTCAGATTTGCTCTGTATAATCGAGATTAGCTAAGTTCAAACGAGAGAAACGATGACTGATTACACAAAGGAAGAGAAATGATACTCACCTGTACTCTTCTGGATCGACTGGTGTATTATCGAATGCGGCTAGTAAACCAGCATCTGTTATTATAGGAGTAGCTCGATTGAGAACTGTAGTTGAGCTATAAGAGAGAATATCAGCTCCAGATGTATTAAATATTTGATATTTGACTCACTTTGCAGCGGCATAGTTGGCCAGCTCTGAAGTTACGTCCATTTTGGGTGTATTATCTATTATTCGTTGATTGGAAGAATGTATGTATAGCAATGAATAAATCTGTCTATGTCTTTATGCAGAGTGGTCATTGAAGAAACATAAAAATAAATCTGCATTTAACCGGAAAAGGTTAAAATGGGATAAAATGTGATAAAATAATAATAATAATAATAATTAAATAATAATTCAATATGGTGTGAATTCGGAGCAGAACGCTTTTCTCACCATAACGTTAATCTCATCATAAAAACCAATCAACTCACTCGTAATAACATTATATACACTACAACTCACCACTCAGTATTCAAACTCAAGCATAACAAAAATGGAAGGCATTTTCAACAGTGAGCTCTACAGCTATAGCCCAAGCACGGTATTGAGCTGATGCAATGAATGCTATAGGACCAAACAACATTCGGGCAAAGCAAATCGCTTATCAAGTAAGTAAGAGTGACACCACCAAGGAATGCCAATAGAGGGGAATGAAGGAGGATATCATATGGCCAATGATTATTCGGGTATACGACTGGATGGCACGACGGGCAAGAGGATGATCATATGGACAGGACTGGACTGTATTTGGGGGAAAGTATATACTGATGGAAGTCAATTATTAGGCCGATAAAGCCCCCGTCTACCTCAGAGGTAATGGTAAAATCTGGTTCCGTACGTGTCTTTTCACATTCTTCTCTATGACATCCTCTGTCAAAGATATGAGGCTGATCAGCGCATATCCCTTACCCTTACCTTTGGCTCACCTCCCAACGTTGTTTACATCATACCTCCACGTGAAATCACAAATTGCAATCAAATCCTCACACTCCCATTTTGGGCAATCAAACGAATTGGAAACTTCTATCCGCGATACTCACTTTTGATGAACGGAATTCCTGGTCATCTTATTATTCCTTGAACACACCCTCAATGGATTTGCTATCAATGCCGTTCGACCAATGGTCATCGACTACAACGGAACGATATATTGCGCGAATTGCAAATACAGGAGCCTACATGGTTCTTTTCAGTGTCTCGTTAGCTGGTTCTGGTTTCCAATTGGTTCAATACATCCGAGTAAGTCGCCGTTCTGCTCCATTTATTGTTACTTCCAAGAAGTCAACATGTTTGGAAACTTCTCTGTAGACATACTGAGTATTCTTGCTAACGGTGTATGTTCACGTTCACTTCTTATCCTTTCCTTCTACTCAAAACTCAAAACTTGATGGAACCGCTCTGCGACGTTGTTGTATCTCATCGCATGCCTTATGCGGCTTATTATGACTATAGGGAAAGGCAAAGAAGATTGGGGAGTAAATGGTAGATCATCAGGAGTGTGAATATACACACTGAATTGAATTCTATGCATTTATGTTTCATTCTGGATGTAATGTATTTTCACCCCGGAGAAGAACACTGCATGAACAACTTAGTTCTGCTTGATTATTGTTCCGATGAAATGGTGCATATTACATGAATGAGCAGAATTGCGGGAATGAAATCTAAAAATAAAGTATAAAAGATAAAAGTGACGTAAATAAATGAGTTTGAGTGTAAAAAGTTAAATAATCAAATGACATCTTGCGCTATATGTTCAACCATTCATATCTGTTACAAATTTGTCTCAAATATCTTTCTTGCTCTTCTTTCATTGTCGCGTAGCCATATTCAAATAGCTAGTGTAGGCAAGCTTGTTCAATCTCCTATCAGGTCTGCCTATGATCGGATAAGCCATTGTTTCTATCGTCACGGATGATAATCCTCAATCTCTCAACAAGTTCCAAACTCATATTCCCAGCCAAACACCTAAGAACAATAATAACGACAACTATCAACATGTCTCATTCCAGTGCTGTACCAATTCCTCGCCCTCCAGTCATCACCACAAATTCAGGTAATTCAGGTAAATCTATCCACCTAAACTTGTCATTCTGTTTAAGGATGTTTAGATAATGACATTTGATTATCTTTTAATAGGTAATTTTCGTACAAGATCTTTAGCGATTTCACCTATAAATAGATTAGGATCACCAAATTCAATTGGATCAAATAATTCAACAATTCATGGTATCGAAAATGAACTTTATGAAAATCAACAAGAAAGAATAAATGTAAATGATTATGGAAAACGTAGATCATCAAATTCAAATTCACATCCACATATTGATATTGAATCAGGATTATCACCAAATTCATCAAATACACCTTTATCACCAATTTCAAATAAAAGTGTTGGTGGAAATATAAGACATCGTAAACATAAAAATAGACATAGACATAATAATAAACAAAGAGAAGAATATAGATGGTTAAATACTTCTGCAGGTGGTGGAACTGGTGATGAACCTGGTGTTGATGTTAAAAGTAAAAGAGATGAAGAAGCTTATGGACATTTAAAAAATAAAACAAAAGTTACCGTAAGTCTAAACTCTTCTCATGTCAATGAGAAAGATTTTTGAAAGCTGAAATTGTTATTAATTAGATTATTGATTATTCCTCGAATCCAGATGAAGATAATACTAATTTAAGATGCGAATTTCCTGGAGAAAGATTGAGAGAATGGTTGGATAGTGATCAAGGTGCAAGACGAATTGGAGAAGATGGTAAACCTACAGGTGTAAGATGGAGTGAGTGTGGAGTAGTTCGATCACGAGTAGGTCTTGATCTTGTCAGCTAATATTGAATTTTTCACAGTTCACATAGATGGATTGAATTGGCAAGTCATTAAGACGCTTGTATTGCATTTTGGGTGAGTCATTTCATACCTGATTTTCTCATTAATTGTTCAATATGTATTTATGGACCTCCGCTTAGAAAGTATCTGATTTGCTAACTATCACAACGCCAGTTTACATCCATTAGCCGTTGAAGATGCCTTACGAGCGACCAACACACCACGATCCAAACTCGATTTCTATAGAAACCACTTATACCTTCAAATCTTAATCCATCATACTACACCTTCAGATGAAGTTCGTTTACATATGGCAGCCGAAGAAATGGCTAATGAAAGAGAAGGAGGGATGACAGTAGATGAAAATATAGTCGATGAGCCTATTCCTGCTAAACGACGTCGATTTGGAGGTATTTTCGGAGGAACTTCATCCGACTCGCAAACAACGGAAAGAGGGAATAATATACCTAAATTACCTGAGGGTGTTGAAGGTGTTTTCGAACCTTCTCTCATTTCTCCTCGAAATGGCGGACATCATGTGAGTCTTGTTCTATATCAGATTCAAATTTGTCATTTATGATATTTGTCCTGTATCGTAAGAGTTTGCTTTGCTTATCATTATATGGACAACAGACATTCGAAAAACAAGCTCATACTCTCACGGTGAGTGAGTTGAGCGCGAAGTACATGGTACCTATTCGAAGAGGTATTCTAAGTCTATTCATGTTACGGGATGGTGAGTAAATTCTCCTTCTCATTCTGGCTTGACTGAGAAC
This sequence comes from Kwoniella pini CBS 10737, assembly GCF_000512605.2. NCBI lineage: Eukaryota > Fungi > Basidiomycota > Tremellomycetes > Tremellales > Cryptococcaceae > Kwoniella > Kwoniella pini. The sequence continues at coordinate 3,406,942 of NC_091716.1, read as the reverse complement.
TAAATAATACCTGTCAATCTGGTATTTTAAATTTAGGTACCCTTATATCAATGGATGCTAAACCCACTCGAGAAGTACTCGCACCTATATATCATAGATTGGAGGATGAGTCAAGCTTATTGAGGAGATCAGGGGATGTTAGTATGCTTGCTCAAGCTATTTTGGATGTTGGTGAGTCATAACATGGCCTTGGCATACAATGATACCTGAAACGCGATTGACCTATGGTTCTCCTCATTTTCTAGCTGCTGATTTGGCCATCGAGGTGAGTCAGCTTCCTCAAGAGTTTTCAGTCACTCAGCTGATTCACATTTCATATGCAGATCTCCCAAACTTTTGAGTCTGAACTGCTCAAGCTGGAAGCTTCAGTATTGGTGAACCCTCAGGTAAGGCATATCGACCATATCTGAACATGCTTCTCAATATTACGAAGCTAATAAATGGTTATCGGCAATATAGATGGAAACTGTCAGACATCTCCACATCCTTTCCTCACAGCTAATCCGACTCAGACGATCCCTCACACCACTTCTACACTTGTGTTATATCATTCGAGATCAAGATGCCCAAAGATCAATTGCAGCAAGCGCGATGGTTCCTGCTGGCACACGAGCTGGTACACCAGGGATAGGTCTAAATGGTACTAGTCATCATATGGGACCGAACGGAAACGCTCATTCACATTTAGGAATGAATTGGACTCCTCAAAATAATGATCAATCACCAAATCATTTCGGGGGGAGTGGCGCTGGAGGTATACCTATTTCGCCAACTCCTTCAAGAGGAAGTACACCTATGCCAGGTTCAGCAAATTCAGGTTCCAAATCACGTAATAGAGGATTTAACGATGAGAAACGAGAACCTACTTCAAGCCTTTCGGGTAAAGAAGATGATGCTCAAAGTGTTTTGAGCATGTTTGGAGTAACTCCTACTCAAGCTACACATATTGGATTTTTCTCACCAATGACTAAAGTTTATATTGGAGATGTTATTGATCATTTAGAAATTACCGTTGGAAGTTTAGATCAATTTGTCAATACATGTGATCATTTGACAGATTATGTCTTTGTGAGTTCCCAATATCTATTTATCTCGTTACATAGACATAATATTTTGCTCCTTCCATTTGGAACTCGCGCTTGCTGATACTAAAGAGTCGGATTATGGATTTCTTTAGAACGTCCTCAGTTTCCAGACAAACGAATCTATGGAAAGATTAAGTATAGTGACCGTAGTATTTTTGCGTGAGTGTAGTTTCAACTATAGCATGGATAGTGAACGAAGATAAGCTGACACCCATGATGAATGATCGATGTTCGTTATAGCTTTGACTTTTATCGTAAGTGCTTGACGTTTTGGATGTATACACGTGATACGGCATTACTGACATTGCAATATTTTCAGGCATCTTACTTCGGAATGAACTTTGACGATTTTGAAGAATTACATCAATCAGTGGTATATTTCTGGAAAGTCGCTATTCCATGTACGACTGCTTTCTTCATCATTTTCTCCTTTGGGTACCTTAGAGCATTCGCAGAAACTTTTTATAGAAAAGTCAAAAGATGGAGATGGAGGAGAGCTCTTGGTGGATCAGGTGGAATTCCCCCCAGAAGGATTGGAAGTGGATCAAAGAGGATGTGAGGTATGTTGCGTGATTCTGTATTCGAACAAGTTCACAAGTTTCAATCAAGACCAAAAAGAATTAGTTTGGTCGCTATTGTAGCCTACAGTCGATGCATTCAATATCAACTATAATACTGATGAGTGCATAGTCGAGAAAGCTAATGATGTATTGAACGGGTTGCGCATATATCTGAATATATCTATTATGAGATTAGGACGTAGTGACAGTAGTGAATGGCATACCAAAGCAAATCGGTGGAATGGCTGATCAAGCGGCAAATCTAAAATCGAGTCTGTAGGGACAAAGGATGTCAATATTGACGAGCTCTGTAACATGTTGAATTTGTTACGATAGTGACTTACCTCTTATTACCGACATCCGTAGTAGTTTTGAGGTAATGTTGTCTTTCTTCTTCGGACATAGCGCCCCATATTCTCTCTCTTGTTCTATTTCTCCATTTATAATATGCCCAAGTTCCAGGATAAAGTATAACAACGTTAAAAACTAATAATCCAACTAAACCTTTATTTGCTTTTTTATATCTTGGTTTATCTGAAGCTTGATATACGTTTGCACCAATCATTGCAGAAGCTTGAACAAACATATTATATAAAGAAGCTGAAACAGAACGATTTTGAACTGTTCCAGCATTTCTAGATGTCCAAGCTACTTGAATAGCATGAGTATAAGGATAAGAAAGTAAAACAGTTTCAATAGCGAAATAAGACCAAGGATTTATAGGATCAGGTAAAGTAATTAAAGGTATAAAACAAGGTAATAACCAAATATCTTCTGCAGCAGCAACAAAAGATCTATTATTTGATAATTCTGAAATTGCAGTAATTAAAAATTGAGTAAAAATACTAATTACTTCATAAGGAATTGATAATAAATTAGTTTGAATAGTTGAAAATCCTAATTCTTTAAAAGATAATGTTAAATAATTTCCAACAGGATATTTTGGTATACCAAATAATAATCCTAAAGCATATAATGGATACATATCGTAATCCAATATACAATTCCAAATCATTTTAAGTGTAAGTGCTTGTCGATTATGCATTCCACCTTTTCCTGGATCATCTCTAATAACTGCATTGACAATAATTTTTGATTCTTTTTCAGTGAAATAACCTTTAGGAAACCATTTTGATTTTGTTTTAGCTGGTGAAGTTGGTAAAAGGAAGAAGCCTGCAAGACCGATTGCCACTATTTATAATTCTTCAGTCAAATGCGATTCAATCTGGTTTTGAATTGGTATTTCAACTCACAAGTGATGATACCTTCGAAAAGGAACAACCTATATTATGCAATCAGTTTAAAGAGGGATTTAATATTGATTTAAAAAGATATAGTCCAACTTACCATCTCCATCCTTCGTATCCATGTAATCCCCGTAATTTGAGGAAACCAACAGCTAAAAAATCGGTGATAATACCACAAATGTTTGATGACATCCAGAACCAAGCTAGTCGAATCGGTAAATGTCTACTATCATACCAATAACTTAGGTATAATATTAAATCTGGAATAAAACCACCTTGAAATAAGGCAATTAGAATTCTGGTAGCTAAGAAAGAACTTCTTCCAGATAGAAAAAATTGAGCTCCAGATATGATACTGAATATACAAACTTGAATTGGTATCCATCTGTCGGGACCAACTCTTTTTGAGATTAATTGAGAAGGAAGTTCGGCAATTAAGAAGAATAATTTTGATAATGTATTTCCCAGATTCTAGAAATACAGATCAACGCACATCAGCATAATATTCACTCTATGTGAATCAAATTAGTGTCTGAGAGACTTACATAATCAGCTTGAGTAAGTCCAATATCTTTTAGTAGACCATCAGAATTTGCATTACTGATATTTCCTCGATCGATATTGAGCGCTGAGAACATCACACAAGCCCAAAGCTGAAGAAACCCATTTGAGCATAGTCATTATCACTTTTTAAACATTGAATGCCTTGTAAAGCTACATACCATGATTTTCCAATCGATCTTTCGTCTCACTTCATGTTCCTCCTTTACTGTCCATCTGAAATTAGGATCGAAAGCTTCGATATTTTCCCAATCGGATCGAATGTATCTCGCTTTCAATTCGTCAACATCTTCACCATCCCAGATACTAGGCTGAGTTGCGATCTACGGAATATTCACTGAATCAGTAATTGCATGAAAACTCTACATTGTCTGTACCTGACTCACAGCGTCAGGAGCATCTTTAGGAAGAGGTGGTCTCAATTTCAAAGCTCTCAAGATCGCGCTACCCAGAGCTGATTCAGCTTTATCGACCTCAGCTGAAGAAACTCCAATAGCTAAAGGCGCAGCTTCTACTTTAACCGAGTGCTTTCGGTCATTTCCAAGATGGTATTCTTCTGGTAAGGTATTTTCGTCGATGGTAGACTTGACACTGTTGTCGTCTCGAGGTGAGCTAGACCCACCGCTTTTGACTGCACTCATGTTAAGCACAGAATAGGACTGGTACGGGATGTTCTAAACGGGAATGGAATAGAAGGAGGATTTAGCTCCTTTTATGTATAATATCCATTTTTCCCAAACCACCTTTTCTGCTTCGGATTCTTAGGTGTTACCAAACTCTAACCGAAATTTGAGGGAAATTATGGCGAATCTTATGCTCATCCAATCTAAAATTGGATATCGGTTATCTCCTTAATTCTCGTGGTGTTCAATCTCTTGGCATTTTTCTCGCTAGCACGATTGAAGTCTCAGACAATCAGCTATTATGGGCTACTCAAGAAATCTTCTTTTACTCCACTTTTCGAAAGTGATTGCGCCATTCCGAATCGTCATTAAAAGACGGCTTTTGGAATGATATGATATGAGTCCTCTCGGATTGTTCACCCTCCTTTGCTCCTCGGACCCTAGGACCGAACACCAGCTTAATTCGCTTGAATAACAAAGTTCGAAAACAAGAAGAAAAGACAAATCCCATTATCTCGTTTGAAGGATTATTCGGAATACTTGATATTGATCATGTGGTACCGTAGTCTGGGAATTGGCAAGATATTCTCCTTATCCGCAATTCAATATGTACACTGAGGAAGACTGAAAGGCCGAATTTCGGTGTCGTGACCATTCGCAATCCCAAGATTGGTCAAATCCTCTTCAACTTAAACGTAAGATTGCCACTTCGCAATTCGAGCGTGATAATTACTCCATCGAAATTAACGGCGAAGGCCGCGTTTTATCTATATAGTCTATCTAATCACGCCAGATTAGCCCATTCTTTGATCACGTTTGAAGCTCTTCGGACTTCGGGGAGATAAGCATATAAGGTCGCCATATGCTTCGCAGATCTGGTTCCATACAGTTTTGTCAAGAGTCGAAGGGACGGCGAATTCCACTAAATATTCGACTTGGCGTGATCGTTCGTGATGACCTCATTCTACCATCTATCGCAGATATCCGATTGTAATTTAGACATGTTTAATACGTTTATACCTGAAAGAACAACTTAAAATGAACCTGAATCAAACCGACTGGGTCAATTCCTTACCCCACAGAGCCCTAATTGCCACTCGCTGAAACAGATACAATGACGACCACTGTACTTCAAAGTACTCCAAGCTTGCAACAAGCAACTGCTACTCTTCATTTGAGTGGCGGTGAAGAACAAATCATCACAACAGATGAGGAGAAAAAGGTCAACAGAGTTCCACCGCCTAATTACAAATACAAGAGATTTTTACCGACTTTCGATAGAGAAACCAAATACCCTTCTTTGACTTCTTTCGAACACAAAGACCCAGGACTCGACGCTCTGAAGCACGATAACCCAAGGGAGTTTCTCCAAGGAGCCACCATCAATGCTCTTTCTCCTAGTTTTGGCTCGGAAGTTGAAGGTATCCAACTGAGCAAGCTTGATGATAGGGGGAAAGCGTGAGTGTGTTCCAGGACGCAGTTGAGTTTTCGGGATATGTTGACTCACACATGAGCGTAGCCAACTCGCTTTGTATGTTGCACAAAGAGGAGTGGTAGCTTTTCGAGATCAAGATTTCATTGATCAGGATCCAGATTGGCAACTGAATCAATGGGGGAAAACGTTTGGTAGATTACATATACACCCTACTTCGGGAGCACCTGAAGGTATTCCCGAGTTTCACTTAGTTTATCGAGATGGAGCACCTAAAAAAGGTCTTGCTTCTTATAACCCAAACAAACTCTCTAGTACCGGTTGGCATTCCGATGTGACATACGAGGAACAACCACCTGGGTTGACTACTCTGTTCTTGTATGATTCGCCATCTTCAGGTGGTGATACTGGCTATGTCTCTCAGGTTGGTGAGTCTCCTCGCAGTCTCTCATTTCTGAACGTACGATTATCCTGGATCATTCAGCTGATATCGGACAATGAATGACTTGTAGAGGCATACAAACGACTTTCCCCACAATTCCAGGCGTTCCTTGAGACTCTTTCAGTCCTTCATTCTGGTGTAGCTCAAGCAGATTTCAGCCGAAATGGTAACCGAGGCGGAGTGGTAAGACGAGAACCTGTGGAGAACATCCACCCTCTCGTAAGAAGGCACCCTGTAACAGGAGAGAAAGCTTTGTTTGTTAATAAACAATTCTCAAGGCATATTATCGGTCTTAAGACTGAAGAATCTGATGCAATCTTGGATCTACTATAGTGGGTGCCTTCTCTTGCTTGAACCACGAGAGACCTGGTAACTGATTTTTGTAACCTTTTTCCAGCACTCATATCGCCCAAGGCCATGACTTCCAAATCCGAGCTAAGTGGAAGCCCAAGACCGTTGTCCTCTGGGATAGTGAGTAGATTGTTATTATGACAACGGTCGAAGGAGATTGTACACTCTGACGCTGCTTCACCAGACCGAATCACCGCTCATACTGCGATCGGGGACTACTCTCCTGAGCGAGATGGATTCAGACATGGCGCTAGAATCACGCCACAAGCCGAACGACCTTTCCTGTAAGCCAGCGGCATCGACCGCAGAACTTGATACACATCCCAAAGTTGTAGAAATGAATAATGTCTCCACGTAATCTTCGAATGTAGTCGAAACATCGCTGTAATTGTGATATAGATCTGTCATACTCGCGTTGTGTTCTGTTGAAATCAGAGTTAACGGCTTTACCGAGATGACGCAAGCAGTTCAGCCTCGTAATCAAAGATCTGCTCCTTGCCTGTTTTCTTCATTCTCTTAGCAGTCGCAAGGCATGCAGGAGTTCACACATGCAGGATCAGTCTGTTGAGGAGAGTCGTTGTTGCTGGGCGATTTGCTTTCGATCTGATGAGATGATTACAGATGAGCCGGTCAAAGCCGACGGTGGCGGTTGCGCAATCGATGCTAAGATCATTTTTAACCGAACATTCGATGACCTAGCATTGATGGAGAGCTATTCGAAAAATCTGTTTGGTGGCTAAAGGCGGATAATATGAGCTGAACATGTGCTGGATGTGAATTCAGGATGACAAACGCATTGGCAAATGTTAGGAAGATACGTGATTGATAACCACGCTTTTGCTTCGCTTAAGTTCCGAATAACGGATTAAATTATTCTCTCCCATATCCATGTCAGATTAACGTTCACGTAAAATGGAAAATGAATTAATGCTCGACATAACCAGGAACCAGATTGAGAGGTCAATCGATTCGAAAAATTGCGCCATTATTCGATTTTCGTCCGTTTAATCAATCTCTGGAGAATTTTTGACGGTCTTCTCAGTGGTATAAAACCATTAGTGATGATTTCGGGAGGACTCAGCTGAAAATAAGTCTTCTCAGTAAACCGTACACTGTTCAATCATCTTGAAAATGGCTTCACCTGATTTGAGCGAAAAAGAACTGCCCAGTACCCCTGATTTCGATGTGACTTCAGGTCATAATAAGGATTTAGGTGTACCCGAGTTTTACATTGATGGAAATGTAAACTTCGTTGGGGAACTAGGAGGTAATGGTGCTCAAGCAACTATTCAAGATGTATCTGGTGCTCCAGTAGAGAGTGTAAATCCTTTGGGATACTCCGTAGGATGGTGGTCTGCTTTATTCTTAAATATCACTATGTTAATCGGCACTGGTATCTTTTCGTTTCGTGAGTTAATCGTCTGTTCAGTGAGATCCAACCGGTTATGGAATGCTGAGTAAAGTTCTTCATAGCTTCAAGTCTGCTCAAATCGCTTGGCTCAGTCGGTTTAACCCTTTTGTATTGGCCTATCGGTCTCGCCATCTCCTTGGCCGGTATTTCAGTATATCTGGAATTCGCATCGTACTTCCCATCAAGATCTGGTGCCGAAGTAGTGTATCTTGAACAAGCTTTTAGGAAGCCAAAATACTTCTTCCCAGTTGCTTTCGCAGTCCAGACAGTGATCTTATCCTTCGTTAGTTCCAACGTTATAGGTAAGTGGGATGTCAACTGCTTGTACGGTTTGACTAAATGTGACTGACCTCTTGATAGTTGTCGCCCAATATATTTTCAGAATGACTGATCACACTCCCACTAACTGGGAGTCAAAAGGAGTTGGTATTGCAGCGCTGACTATCATTCTCATTCGTGAGTAATACCTTGGCCTCATAAACTGTTTATGAGATTTAATAACTGATTGATCATGATAGCAATTTGGTTCAGTACGAAATGGTCTCTGCGTTTATCCAATTTGTTTGGAGCCTTAAAGATTGTCACCCTGCTCTTGATCATCATACCCGGCTTTGTTGCTCTTGGGGGACATTATGATCAAGTCCCGAAGCCAACTGCCAACTTCAAGAACGCATTCGAAGGTACACGGAATAACGGATATTCTCTATCCAACGCCTTGGTTAGCATTATTTTCTCCTATGGTGGTTACACAAACTCCTTCAACATGGCCAACGAGATTAAGAATCCTATCAAAACCATCAAAAGGACTGCCAATACCGCTGTGATCTTTGTAGCAGTCCTATATCTGTTAACAAACATCGCGTACTTTGCTGTTTGTGAGTTTAATCCTGATTGGATGAGATCCTGAAAATGGCTGATGTGATTGATTTTCAGTGACCAAGGAAGAGATCAAAGGATCAACCGAAGTTACTGCGTCATTATTCTGGTCAAAGCTATTCGGTGATAAGGCTGCTAAGGGCTTGACCATCCTTCCAGTTTTGAGTGCTGCTTCCAATATCCTCAACTCTGTAGTCGGTCACTCTAGAATGATACGAGAGGTCGGTCGGTAGGTCCAAATTGACCACGACGAGACGATAGGTGATGACACTTGAAATGTAGTCAAGGTGTACTTCCATTCCCTAAATTCTGGGTCACCACCTGGCCTTTCGGTACACCTACAGGTGCAATCATTGCTGTCTGGGTGGTATCTTTCGTGATCGTTATAGCACCACCAGCAGGTACCGCATTTAACTTCAGTCAGTATGAAGTTCATGTTTAAGCGTTCATTGGTTTATAGGTGGCTGATGACGGGTACATAGTTGTTGCAATTCAAAATTATCCTTCATCGCTGTTCCTAGCTTTGATGACCTTTGGTTTGTTCATAGTTCGAAGAGATCGAAAGAGACTGAACCTGCCTCGACCAGAATATCGGAGCTGGACGATCGTGGTATTATTCTTCTTGGCGGCCAACTTGTTCTTGATCATCATGCCTTGGGTACCACCTACGGGAGGGATCAATAATAGTTCTTTCGGTTTCTTTTATGGAGCTTCTTCTCTGACTGGACTTGGAATGTGAGTGATATCACTCTTTCACAAAATTTGGTACTGCCGCTAATCCTCGGTTTCATGATGAAGTGTGTTCCTGTGCGCACTTTACTTCCTACTTTGGTCAAAGATATTCCCGAAATTAGGCGGTTATCAATTGCGTCAAGTTGTATTCACCTTACCCGATGGCTCTGTCTCGCACAAATTGATCAAAGTTATCAATGAAGAGGTTGATGAATGGGATGCAAAGCACGATCCTAGTGGAAGATCGCTCCGAGACTTCGAAGCAGGGGCGTAGGCTGGCTCGGAAGCAGGTCGTAACGAGAATGTGTCGGTGTCGGCGGTTATTCGGCGACCAAGACCTGCGAAGCAAAGGAATGGCCAATGATGACCATAAAAGACCAATCTAGTAAACATGCATCCTTGATGAAGCACATACATTATCTCGCTGAAGAGTTTGATTGCAATCTGATTAACGGAAAGGCCGTCGGCTAGTGCGAGGCACGGTTACTGTCAAACCCAATCTCCTCGGTGATCGGTGAGTCGCCGGAGTCAATACCATCTGTGATTGCTTCAATGATGCGATATAAATACTGGCATTGCGCGGAAGTGACCTATAACAACGTCTCTTGATGAATATATTTGCCCACTGACATACATTCGAAACCCCCTGTCCTTACCCAATTCGAGAGTATACATATTTCCGCTCAATTAACATGTCGATTGTTGTCACAGGTGCTACCGGCAAGCTCGGAAAACTCGTCGTTGAAAACCTTCTCACTCACATATCCCCAACTCAGATAGGAGTCAGTGTTCGAGATGCCACCAAAGCTTCTGATCTCTCCCAGAAAGGAGTTCGAGTAACTCAAGCCTCGTTCGATGATCCTTCGGCTCTTAAAGAAGCATTCAAAGGGGCTAAGACATTACTCTTGATCTCGGTAGACAACTTCGATAAAGCTGTCGATCAACATAAAACGGCTATCGATGTTGCGAAAGAAGTTGGCGTCAAGACAGTCTTCTACACTAGTCACATCGGTGCCAATAAAACTTCTGCTTTTGCTGCTTGTCGACATCACGCTGAAACCGAAGAATACCTCGTCAAATCAGGGTTGAACTTTTATTCACTAAGAAATGGATTCTATAGCGAGAGCCTAAAGATGATGCTGGGTCAGCCAATTCAGACCGGTGCTATTTACGCTCCTGAAGACGGTCCAGTCTCTTGGACAGGTCATAAAGATCTGGCAGAAGCTATAGCTATACTCCTGACCGATGAATCTAAACTTCCTAAAGATCCGTATGTCCCACTTACAGCTCATGACGCTTTAGATTTCACCGGTATAGCCAAAATTATATCTGACGTATCTGGTAAAGAAATCAACAAAGTCACCATTTCCGACGACACATTCGTCGAGAAAACAGTTCAACATGGAGTTCCCGAATTTATTGCAAATCATCTTTTGGGCATTTATCATGCTAGTCGACAAGGTGATTTCAAGCGAGTTGATCCTCTTCTAGAACAGTTGTTGGGTAGAAAACCTGAAAGTATCGAAGGCTGGGCTCAACGAGTGTTTGCATGAATGTAAGCCTAAATGACCTCGTTGGTGTGCAAGATCAGCTAAGCTGATCAGGACGTCTTACAGTCAGCACAAGTTTCTGAAAGTGGAATATTAGAGTTGAGGAGTTATTTCTTTCAGGTGATATGTGTAGTCTTTGGACGCGGATGCGATGTATGCAAGGTATATCAGATCCTATTATATGCATGTTGCTGTTTTGTACCCATCGTGCTGTTTGATCATTGATATTCAAACACTTTTCGTAATCCGGCTAAGTGATGTAACGGAATCGAGGATCCTTATCACCCAGATCGTCAAGGGAATCGGTCGATTCCTCAAGGTCCTCGCGTATGGCCGAGGATCGACTCTTGTTTCTTGATGCTAAGAATGCCGAGTTGAGCAAAGCAAGAATGACAATCGAGATACTTAGACCGATGGCGGTCCAAGTAGCCTTCTTGTAACGAGGTGCATCAGTCGTGGGGAAAAGCCATCTGTACATGGTTTGTCAAGCTCATATACAGTGACATAAATAAGACAGCTGACTTACGTGGACAATATACCACCTGAGTTGGTAGATATGAAACCAAATGCGATACCAGTTACTCTGGTATAGTATGGTGCGAGATTGTTAGGCATCCAGGTTGATAGTAGTGGAGCCATGGTATATGCTCCGATCACTTGGAGGAATAAACTTGCGTACAGGGTGTGATGGTTGGTGGAACCCAGAAACATTGCGTAGCCTATGATAGAGATCATAGCAGCTGCGACAATAAACGATCCTCTGTGACGGATCTTGTCGCTAAGAAAACACGCAATGACTGCGACGAACGCTGAACAAGCATAAGGAGGTACGGAATGTAGTTGAGTAGAAATTCCTTTGTACCCTAAGCCTTGTACGATAGCTAAAGAGGATCTGCGTCAGCTCCAAGAATTAGATGTTGATGAGAAGTAGACTCACTAGGTGCAAAGTAAGCCAAGGAGTAAAGTGTGACTATGTCAACGAGTTAGTGATATTGGACAAAAGCACCACAGGTATGACAAACTCACCTCCGTTACCGAAAAACATAGCGAAGACCAGCCATAATTGGGGTGATTTCATGGCATTTATCATATGTTGAAGCGAGAATCGTTCGTGGATCGCAGTAGCCCCTCCATCAATGTCATGAGCAAGCATCAAAGAATTTCGTTCTTCTTCGTTGAGGTATTTGACGGTTGACAGGTCACGAGGTAAGACGAAGAAGGTGATAGCGCCGCAGACTACTGTCAAGAGTCCTTCCCTATCAAAGTACCGGCATGTTTAGCATACCATGCACAAGCGGTCCGCGATAAAGGAAAAATTCACGTACAGGATGAAAATCCATTGCCATCCTCTTTTTCCAGATACACCCTCCATGTTCAATATAGCAGAAGCTAATAATCCCGAAAAGGCACCTGCGAGTGAGGTTGCCGAAAAAAAGAATGCTAGTCGTTTACCCAGTACTTGTCGATGGTAGAATGAAGAAAGATATGTTACAAGACCCTGATATATCGAGGTTAGCCTTGAAGACTTGGGGCGAGGAAGTCGCACTGTCAACTAACCGGTAAGATTGCTCCTTCCGTCAAACCAAGAAAGAATCTAGCTGCGATCAAACCTCCATAACTATTCACAAATCCTTGGAAAAGGGTGACTATACCCCATGATACGACAAGAGTTGGAATCAGGATGTGAGGACCACTAAGAAACGATTTTGCCGTTCAGCCGCAGATTCATTTGAATGATATTGGAATCGAATTGAAATTGGACTCACACTCTTTTCATGGCCAATGTCAAAGGTAATTCAGCAACAATGTAAGGAACATAGGTGACGGTCAAAGCGATTGAATATTGACGATTTGTCAACTTCAAATCGGTTTGTAGACCTGCTGCTTTGGCATTTCCGATATTACTTCTGTCTAAGAAATTCAAGAAATAGGCGATAGTCGCTATGGGTAATAGAAATAGATCTAGTTTCCTTAGTGCGGAACTAAGGGCTATATGGTTAATTTGTCGATCAATCTGTTGATCTTGATTTTTATCCACTGGAGGAACATCTACTGGGATGTCCATGGTGAAGAAAACGTTCTTCCAGGTAAAGTCAAGGTGGTGATGACGAGGACACAGTGAATCAAAGTCAATTCAATTGCTTGTACATGTATGATTTTGTGCGGGGCGACCCAGAAGACCAATCACGCATAAGGCGCTTAACCTTTTCAACCATGTACGGTCCGCTTCTTGTTTTTGCTTCTTTTTTTCTGTCAACTCTCGTTAATTATTCGTAAAATTTCGGGATATACGTGTTTTCGGTAAATTCCGTCCAATAAAAACTAATTATTCATATCTCTCGGACCGATCGTAGCCGGGGCTCAACGAATTTAGCTCTTTTAAAATGTGGGGAATGCGGTTAAGTTTATAACTGAGAACAAAGGCGAGCAAGAGATCAGTCTGCATACGAGATTACATATCATTAAACAATTATAACAGTGAAATCTGGTAAAAGGGTCACATTACATGGCAAAAAATCAAAACGACATGAAACATAGAGAATATACTACAGACTCGCGATTCAAGGATTTCTTTGATACAGCCAAGTATTCGATGCTGTATTACATGGGATTTTTGACTTGGTAGTGGGAAGTCTGTCTACACACATACATTTGAACTCGAAATGCTCGTCTTCAAGCAGCCAGTTGAAAGCCCAACCATATGATCCTGCACAGTGTCCAATACACTTGTCTAAACCTTGAGTTCTGACGACGAAGTCTGGGTCATCTCTCTTAATGCAACCTTCGAAGAGGGTGCTCTGGTGTAAAATTGAAACCTGTTCATAGATAGCAAATAAAGGCTGGGCGAGAAGGAAATGATTATAAGAAATATCAGCGACGGGGTTTAATTGTACTCACACCTCGTTACTACGTAGTCATGTCGGTCATGAGGCTGAACGGTAACTCAAGAGTATCAGCAGGGGATCAGCTCGCGGATAGTCCGGTTACCATGCAGCTCACAGGAAGAAATTAAGCGAATTTGGAGCAAAATCCACACTGATCGCCTTCTACGTGTAGGATTAAGCACCTTTTAGACTTGATAAGGAGTTGACATGCTACAACAGGCCATCTGCAACGATTTGTCTGCATCGCTGCATGTTTTCGGACATGGATGCGAGTCGCTCTCTGAACTGTTGGAAGACACAGATCGCCTGGGGAAGCTAAAAGATGATCAGTCATCACCTTGAAACCGGAATTTTGTTGCACTGAGACAATATCACATTGGCATAGTCATGATCCTCAGTAATCAGACCAATTAGTGAGTGATGGCACTTTACGCAGAGGTTTCCATGGTATCAAACCCTTCTGTTGCTCAAAGTCAGGAGGAGTCTCATTTCCCAATATCGCCGTAGTGCTTAGATTGATATCGACACGGAGTAGTTTTGGCCAAGTGATTGATAGTCGGACCAATATACCCCCTGTATCCGCTGTTCTATGTTGCATCCCATCCTCTTCGTTCATTAGCATGATTGTCTCATTCAAAATGAAGGGAATGGGAGCGTTGTATCAAAGAGTGTTGGTATGGTGAACCACTTTCCCACGATTGACGCGTTTTGATTACAATGAAAAGCCACGCGTAGATCGATTTCAGCTAAACTTCAACATTACTCAACTTAAATTCATTTGTTCCTTCGCAATACGAGACTCAAAGATCATCCCTATATCTCAAACTCCTTCCATTATACTTCAAGGGCTGGTACTGGGTCAACATGTCCACAGTGACCTTCGAGAACAGTCAGTGGTCTTCCTTTCCCAACTGAATATCGATTCCTTCACACAACTGACATTCAAGCCTCCCTGTAGTTTTCCATGGTGATGGTCCAGATCTAGGCAGTGAGTCTAGCAAATGCACGCTTTCAGCTGTTAAGCATAGCCTTTGCAGAGATCCAGCTAAGCGAAACGTGACTTTCAACAGAACTACGATTCAACGCCGCTGGTTTCGGTTGGAAAACATACTCAAGTGAAGATGCGCCTACTACTTTCAATGGACACGACGTCAGACATGCAACTTGGTTTAGGTGAGCTATACAATGATCGGACTGATCAAGGGAAAACAGCTCAACCTCACTATGGCGTAACAGGGTGGCAAGGAACTTCCAATTGCGTCTAGCTATGCGACAAGCTGAGAAACCTCGAATAACGTTTGATGGGTTCAAGAGAGACGTGAGTGGCGAGAGATTCCATCGGTAGCCGTTCATTCGTTCAACCCCTGCTATATCTACAGGATCATGACAAAGTCAAGAGGACATTGGATGAATTTTTCAATATAAAGCTCGAAACCCGAGATTCAAGTTTGAAAGGTTGGAACTGGGGTAAAGCACAAGTGCAAGGTAAGCTTACAATTCCGGTCGCGATCAGAGCTTAGCTTATCATGAGAGATTAGGGAACGACATAGCGTTTCAAATCCAAGGGAAAACTTCATTCGAAATACCGTTATCGACAGTTGCGAATTCCAATATAGCGGGAAAGAATGAAGTTGCTCTGGAGTTCAATCCACCTGCACCTTACCCTCACGACCCTAAAGACCTCTCGAGAAGAGTTCCAGATGAATTAGTCGAGATGCGTTTCTATATACCTGGAAAGAGCATGAAGAGCAAAGGTAGTGATGCGGGTAGCGATGGGGAAGAGACTGATTTGGATGAAGAAGGAAATGAGATCAGTGCAGCAGACGCTTTCCATAATTTGATAAAGGATAAAGCAGATATTGGAGCGGTTGTGGGGGATAGTATCGTAATTTTCGAGGACATACTGGTTCTGACTCCAAGGTGAGTACATGTTCCTGCTGATTATACAATACCAAAGTTTTCGTCTATCGAACCCCATCATTCCTCTCACCTCTCTGAATCGATGTCATAAGACACTGTACTGATTGCCTCATGATACTTCATAGAGGACGATTCTCCCTCGAATTTTACCCAGACTCCCTTCGACTGCTTGGTAAATCAACCGATTATCGAGTCCCTTTCACCTCCATCCACCGTATATTCCTCCTGCCCAAACTCGATGATCTACACATACAGCTCGTTCTAGGTCTAGATCCGCCCATCAGACAGGGTGCTACTAGGTATCCGTTCTTAGTAGCTCAATGGCCCAAGGATGAAGAAGTAGATGCGGAACTCAACCTGTCCGAGTGAGTTGCCTACATTCTGACGATTGTTCCCTGCGTTCTGGGAGGCTAATATTGGTGTACAGTGAGGAGATTGCTAAATACCCAGATTTGCAACGTAAATACGAAGCACCGACCTTCCAAGTGATCTCCCGAGTTTTGAAATCCTTGACAGGCAAAAAAGTTACCCCACCAGGATCGTTCCGGAACGCACAAGGCCTGAACGGTATAAAGGCAAATGTCAAAGCTGTTCAAGGAGAACTTTACTTCCTAGAGAAAGGATTGATCTTCATTGCTAAACAACCAATCCTTATCGATTTCTCGAAAACAGAAAGCATATCCTTTTCCCGGTAAGTTACTACTCTCTCTAGATCTGCAGAGTCAATGATTAGCTTATATATGATTATAGTGTTGGAGGAGGAATCGCATCAGCCCGAACATTTGATATGCGAGTGGTCTCAAAAACTGAAGTGGCAGATCACGTATTCACAGCTATAAGTAAAGAAGAAGTCAACCCTATCAGCGCGTTCCTCAAGCAGAAGAATGTTAAATTGTTGAATGAGATGGAAGAGAATGTCTTGGATGATGTACCTCTTAGTGACGACGATGAAGAGATGGAGAGTATTGCTTCTGAGGATGACGAGGATGATAGGAAGAAGAGCAAGAGTAAGAGCAAGCAAGATACAGGAAAGAAGGTCAAAGCTCCTGCTATGGATGTCGATGATGAATCTGGTGCGTCCTTTGAGCCCGGATCGAAACTCGTATTCGAATATTGTGAAGCTGATGGTATCAATTATAGACGATGAGGACTTCCGATCTGAATCGTCCGATGGTGGATCTCCGTCTGAATCTGACTCAGATGACGAGGATAGTGGTATGGCATCGGATGCTAGTGATCCGATGATGGAGGAGTTGAAGAAGAAACAGGCCAAGAGAGGTAAAAAGGATGCTGGCAGTGGTAGTGATGCAGAGAAGCCTAAAGCGAAGAAAGCCAAGAAGGGGGATTAGGGGTTTGGTGGATCGTAAAGTTATGGAGTCAACAGGACTTGGAGTCCATGTATTCGTATGAAATTCTCATTGGCAATGATTCGCGATCACTCGATTCATAATTGAGGGGTCCAGCATGGATTATCATTAATATAGGTCATTAAAAAGCTAATTATATTTCTATGAAGTCTATAAATCTATGTAGTAATACCAAGTTAGATGGCAGCTCTCTTTGATCTCGCTCTAATACTAGCCCCATATTTAGCAAAAGCAAAGGGGATTAAGGCCATAACAATAGCTACTGCAGCTAAAATAGTAGCTGCAGGACCATTACCTAGTTTCCTAAACATTATAGCTATAAAAAGAGGCATTGCAGCACCAGCTGCAGATCTAACTACGGTTTTAGCGGCTAAAGCAGAAGCTACGTAATCTGGGAAAGCTTCTATTAAATATGCGTTTGCAGAAAAGTAAACAAGAACCATACCAAAACCAAATGGTATTCCAGCAGAACAAGGTCCTACCCAACTTCCACCACCAGGTGTAACATAAGGAGGTGAAGTCCAACCGAAAATAAATAAACTTAAAGGAACAAAAGGTCCACCAATTAACATTCCAGGTAATCTATCTTCAGGTGTAACTTGATCACCTTTTTCAGTATATTTTTTTTCTAACCAAGGTGTAACGAATAAAGCTAATCCAACACCGAAAAATACAGGAATAAAAGTTAATCCTGTTTTAGCATCATCCCATCCGTAATCTTCTCCAAAAACAACAGGGAATGCGAAAAAGAAAGCATAAAGTAAACCATATACTAATGAGATGTATAATGACATCAGAAGTAAGATTGGTTCAGTAGCGAGCATTTCTATGGGAAGAATTCATAGATCGAGTCAGCGAGGTAATTAACAAGTTTTACAGAGACAATCTGAATGTACGTACCGAACGGCCTGATGAGTGTTTCAATGACTATTTCAGCTAAAGGTTTTCGGAATAATTCTTGTTCGGTAACGTATGAATCGTCACAAGAATCATGTCGGAGTTGTTTTGCTCTCTTCTTCAAGAGGGCAGGAGCGAAAGTTTCAGGTACAGTCAAAGTTGCTGCCCATCTGTCACATAGATAGATTCAGCGAGGATTCGGCTTTGCTTCATATGGACATGTCGGAAGGCGGTTCAATCCACTCACACGACTCCAGCTGAGATCATGTTAACCCAATATAACCATCTCCAACCAGCATACTTTCCAATGAAACCACCAATTAAAGGACCAATGACAGGACCAGTGTAAGGTGCGGCAGCGAAAATAGCAATTGCGAAACCTCTTTCTTCTGGACCCCAAATATCTGCAATTGTACCTCCAGCTAAAGTCAATGGGGCTGATCCAAAGAATCCACAAATGAATCTTGATGCTAAAAGACAACCAATATTGGGTGCTAATGCACATGGAATGTTAAAGATTATGTAGATCAACGTAGGGAATACCCATAAAAATCTTCTACCTAATAATTCTGATAATGGTGACCAAAGCAAAGGACCTGTACCGAAACCGCATACTGTAAGAGTTACTGTTAGAGCGATTACTTCTGAAGATACACCGAATTCTTCTTGTTGACCTTTGAAGTCACCTGTGACAATTGCCGAGGATAGGGCTACTTGAATAACTGCACATGATACTATGGCGGTGATTACTAAGTGGGCAGAAATGTATTGTCAGCCTAATGTGGTTGGCAGCCTTGCAGTACAACTAGATCAGAAAGGGGAGATATGTCAAAACCTGTATTTCGAGATAGCACTCACCCCATCGACGGAATTTTGACCAATTTCTAGGATTATTCGGATCATTTTCTAACCAAGTAACCAATTTCTTTCCTTTTAAAATTTCCTTATTTCCACCTTTTTCAGCATCACCTCCAGCGTGAAGTACAAATTGATCACCATGTAAAGTCGATAATCTACTTTGTACAGGACGTAAACCATTGTCAGGATCATCTGGTTCTATATAACCTTGTCTTGTTTCTGTACGATATTCCTCTGTTATACCTCCTCTTGAAATATCGGTAGTTAAATAAGGAAATGAAAGATCTGGTACATGTCTTCTAGATCCAGTTGTACCACTACTTGTCGTTCTTTTCAGTTCTTCACCGTTTTCATGATGTACTTTAGAATGAGTGGATCCTTTAGTCGGGATTCTACCGAGAAGTGTGTGTTGATCGTGAGTATGAGGTGCAGATATTGATACAGAACGATTTAGTCGCGGGCTCGTGGGCGATTCTGAAGCAGGTTGCATGTCTTCAGCGTTAGCTGTTAGTGTCGATGAGGAAGATGGATTTGACATTTTTCAAATTCCTTTGCTGGTGAATTCTGCTGTCAGTCCTGAGATTTTTCGATATAAATTGAAAGTCAATAATAATATAATTGTCAGAGAGGAATCCATTATTTTCCCATACCACTTCTCATGCTTATATACATAATACTCGTCCACTTCACATATCGGTTGGAGTAGAGATCCTAGGCAGTTCAGCATTGTTTAGTGAGTTGAAACCATCTGTGAGCGCGGCCGGACCCGAAAATACCAAGCATAAAGGACAAAACAAAGCTGCTTGAATCATGAGAAAGATCTTAACAGTAATAAAAAACCTGGATAGATAAAAGCAATTCCGATTGCGGCCGATCATTTTAGCTTAAAGCCACGTGGCTAATCAGGGTATTTTCAATCGATGCCGCGGAGCTGAACGGACCAAATGAATCTATGACACAGTTTGCCACCTTATCTCGTATTTCGCCTGAACCATTTTATGCATGACACTGATGAGAGAATTTTAACTTATTTTTCAACGTCAGTGTAGAAGAGGTTCGATACATTGACAAGAGCTGACTTGCTTATATTTCGTGTCAGACTTATTCTGTGCTGCCGTATCAGCGTGATAGTCATCGTCAACGAGCAGGCACATTATAACTTACGAGTCACTCTTCCAGATATGCCGTAATATTGATCTGCAAAACCGAATTACGATCGACTGTCACGAAGCGTTAAATGAAGCTTATCGTTGCAACAGAATAACACAAAGGCTGGAAGAAAGAGGCGCTCTCGCTTATCAATGTCGTAAGGCCACAGATACCTATCACTGCACCGCATCCTTGAACGAGCTCATGAGGTCTTCCACTTGTCTCAAAAGAACGACTTTGGCTTCCTCCTCATTTTCGTCTGGTGAAAGGACGGAATTCTGGACCAGTATGACTCGATATGACAGCATGCCTTCGTTTAGCCTTTGTTCTTAGGATCCTTTGAAGGAATTGCACTCTGCGAGACTGTTCGAAGGCTCCATATGGGTCTCTTTGTGACATATATATACCTGGCTTAGCTTCTCTGATTCGTCCTTCTACTTTATGATCTATCTATCTTCAGATTCCCAACATGCTCAACTACCTTCGTTCCTCTTTCTCCACCAAGAATGACACATGTACGATTGAGTCCTACTCAATCAAGTACATGGATAGTGGTAAATGCTGCACAGCTAAGTACGAGACGAGAACCTCTCGAGATCGCAAGGGTCATGAAGTAGGAAAAGAATTTAGGTATGCAGGGATCGAACCAAAATCGGAAATGACATCTTGGCGACGATTAGAAGTCAATGAGACTGAGAATGATGATAAAACGTCAATAGAAGAGGCTATTCAATGGATGGATGGAAACGCTCAAGTGGTAGACGAAGGTGAAACCGAATTCGGCCCAAAATGGAAAAAAGTGGCCCGATACAGGTCCAACAACCTTTCTGATGCTAGACTGATTGTGGATTGGACGAATGACAAAACAGACGAGAATTTTCGAGGTGTATTTACTTTCAAAGAATTGAGAGAACAATCAGAACGCGGCCGCAGTTCAGATTGGCGTTATCTCGAAGAAGCCTTGATTTCGCTGGGCGGCGACGACGAAATCTTAAATTTCAAAAATTCCACAGGAGATGTCAGCGAGGAGGATCAGCGCGCTGAGTGGGCGGAATTTGTAAAGCAAATGAGATACAGGGTTGGATACAATCAGAAAAAATGTGAGGTCAGACCGGACGACCCTGTTACTCTTTCTCCTCGACGAACTTTGGACCCCGATGGTACGGATGATTCCTCGAAGAAGGTGAGATTCGATGTACCTTAGGGGAGGACTAGATATAGTAGCTATGACGGATTTCATATCAGTTGCCCACCCTCGTTTAGTTAATACCCCTAGTGTTCCACAATGCCTGCCGTACGATCGTAGTGGGTCCTAATGACAGAGTAACTACATCTTGCCTTCAATACTCGTTTATATTCTCTTTTCAGTTATAGTATATACAATGCAGCTTTATTGTTTGTCAGACGCCTGATTTCGGGGGGCTTGCAGCAGATGTACCAAGTTCAGCAAATCCATTTAGTGAGAGGTTGACATTTTGGCCCAGCATGACTGTACATGACAGTGCATTATCGCTTTGCCTTTGTTCCGGAGATCTTTTGAGTACATTTGCACTAAGCATGAACTACGGAGCCTTCGTTGCCACCAAATGGGTCACTTCGTGGCATATTTACTTATTTATATGCTGTATATACCTGGGCTTTACACTTGAATCTGATCTTCCAATTCCAACATCTTATCCCTATTTTTCAAAAATGTCCACCAGTGATATCAGCTCTCGCGTCTTTTACGGGGAACCGACTGAGCGTACCATCATTGAATATGTACCGAACCCACGACTCTAGTCTTCCTCATGTGTACTGCAGCTTGAGACAGCTTGGTTCAGGACACGAGATGTTCTCGACGAGTGGAAGCATAAAATCGGACGCCAAATTGAGTTCGAAGGTATTGAGCCTAAATCAGAGAAGTCGGAGTGGCGATGATTCGACCCTTCATCCATGCAAATGGATAGGATGTCCCGACAAGAGCAGATTTTCAAGTGGTTAGAAGGGAATGCAGAAACAATCTCGAGAGAAAGCAATTCTTCGCAAGGGGTACGAGTACAAGTACATGAGGAGAAATAAACAAAATGGTGAAACCACTGATATGATCTCTATCGAACTATCGAACATTTCGACATCTTGATGCAGAATAAGATTTACAGCGGTTTCAGTCCTCAAGAGCTAAGAGCATCTCGTCGTTCCAGCAATCTACATACGACCAAATTCCGAGACGTCTCCAAAAGCATCGAGGAGAACCTCACAATATCGAATGTCGGTCTCAGTAAACTCCTCGACAGTAAAAACCGCCCCGAAGCCGGCAGATCCATTCTTCAATCACCAGATATGGATACGGACTGACCCTCAAAACATGTGCAGTTTCATGAAACCTTCTAGAGGGACAATCACCAGATATGGTAATTTGATTACCATTAACACCAACAGACCTCTTATTATGATTACTTCGATTATTCTGCACCGTCATTTTGCAGATCCCCGTACCACTTTATGACAGTTTGAGTTCCATTATCCCGTCCACCCTCGCATATATGCTTATTCACACGTTCTGGTATGTTCCGGTGCAGCTCTTTTTCTTTCAGAGACAAGTGGAGTCCAAAAGTGCTCAAAGGAAGTATGCACTGCTTTGCAGCATTCGAGTCGATAATGGACAAGCGACCTTTATATATATTTGGAATATACAAAATCTTACTTTGGTTTCAAACCCGGGTGATCAAGACTACTTTCTTATACTTTTTATCCATTGCTGACCAAAACTGCATCTATAACACCACAACATAATGTCAGAACCCGCGTCCACCGGGACAACAACTTCTATTGGAACTTTATCCACTTCCCCTCGAGGTCGATGTAAAAAGGGGCTTCGCCCATTATGGCAAACACGTCGGCAGCTCCAGCATGAATATGATAGAATGGGGACGATTAGTGAAATTACGAAATCGGGGTATGAAGAGACAAGAGCAGCATTGAGAGACCTGATTAAGACGAACCGAAAAACAACCAAGTTAGGTCGGCAGCGTACGGAATTATTAAAGGAGATAGCCAAGTCAGAGAATACTCCGTTTCCTT
Organism: Kwoniella pini CBS 10737; assembly: GCF_000512605.2. Lineage (NCBI taxonomy): Eukaryota > Fungi > Basidiomycota > Tremellomycetes > Tremellales > Cryptococcaceae > Kwoniella > Kwoniella pini. The sequence goes on along the minus strand of NC_091716.1, from coordinate 3,383,933 downwards.
CCACAAAACGTAATTTCATACAGCTTAGAAAAGCAGATGGTGTATCCAGATCGGGAAGACCGACAAAAACTTCCGAAATTACGAAATTATGGGATGAAAGTAATGCTTCTAAGCGAAAACATTGGTCCAGTGAAAAATGGTCAGAATTGCAGCAAACGTTTAGAACAGAACGAGAAAAGGCTCTGAGTACCAACAAGACGTTACGAGAGGATATTGAGATTTTGGAGAGTATGGCGAGAACGTCACATTCCATGACAAACTCAGACCCCCGATCGAAGAGCGGAAGCTCATCTCCTGAAAGAGATGAGCAAGGTGAACGTTGGTTAGGTAGACTGAGGGACTTGAGACTTACCAAGAGGGCAAGGTGGGGAGCAAAGCAAAGCAAAGCCAGCGATTCAGATACTCCGTCAATTGGCACTGCCTCGAGCCGCTCATCGAGTGACAAGGAGACGTTGCCTGAGGGTAGAAGCTCCCTCTCGGTTTAGAGGTCTGATCTTTGATCCTTGTCAGCAAGGAATGTGTCAAAGATGGACATACACTTGTCTTGCTCTCCGCCTTTTCTTCAACTTGTGTCTCACTACTTAGTCCTCTAGATATTCACTGTGTGTTCTTTGAGTCGACTTTTAGTTTTAGATCGCCGTAAATATCGCTTAATGCATTCCCTCACAAGACTCCTCTCAAATGCTAATATTTGATTGCCCAGCTCTGACAGAAGAGAGAGCTATATGTATGATTTGACGACGTACATGGCTGCGTGGATTGGAAAGGCCTTCAATCTGCAGCGAGCATGATGTACCCCGCTCTGTATGCCTGTTTCTGCTCGCCTAGTCTCAAGCTTCCCTGTCGCTTCATTGTATCGCATTTTCGCTCTATTTCCAATTTCTAGAATCACTGGATGAACAATCCTTCATATAATGTGAGGAGCGGACTAGGGCTGAAAGCTGCCAATGGGATTTCAGGATTAAGATTTGACAACATAGGTCAGAGCGTCATGCATCCTACATGCCGTGTCTCCCACTAAGCCGTTGTCCGATCCGGTTTTCCGTAGATTTTGATTGTGGAAGTCAGCTGGAATATTCTTGTCCACACCCGAACCCGAAAAACGCGTCCTCTCGTACCTTCTTCTTACGAGATATTCTCGGACGCGTACCAGTATTGAGGAACATTACCATTTCGACAAGAACGCGCCTCTTTCGCTTCGGGTGAACATCAAAATCACGCGCCACCTTTTTATTTCGATTTTAACTTTTCGACCCTGATGCCCTCTTCCTCTCGTAAATGAGGAATATGGCTATCAGGTCCATAAAGAACCCTTGTAACGCAGATTGATATAGCACGACTGACATGTCTCGTTTTGCATGATTTACCTATGGTGCTAGAATAGTTCCTCGGAAGGATGTACAGTAGATCCAAGGATCGCTATATCTCGCTGCGCGTCAACGGCGTGGAATCAGTGTTCTAAGTTATACTCAGACCGCTTCGGATTTCCCCCTCTAACATTACAGAAGCCGTGATGTTTCCGCTATTTAACCCTAGGCCTCGCGCTAGAAGTTAAAAAAAGAAAGACAAAGTCAACATGAAGCCAGTCGCGTACATGACTGATATATCTCAAAACATTATGAATATTTTCGTTAATTCGTTCTTTACTAATCTTTTTCACTTTTACCAACGCCTTTGACAGGATTTTTCGACCGAGTATCGTTGAACGATACAGCTTTGATAGCTAACGACCTCCTCAAGATTCAATTACCTTACGACCAACAAATTGCCGATACCCCGACACTGTACCCATCATAGCACCGCAAAGAACCATCACCAACTATTTACACTTCGACCCAAATTATACGACATTTCACGAAGCCTCGACATCATGTCTTCCCCTATTCACAGTTACCTGTTCTCCCCCCCACCATCACCGCCAAGACGTGCGATTGACAAAGATCCTAATCATGGTCTGACGAGCATCAAGTCGTTACTACTGCCTACGGATTTCATACCTCGATCACCGAATGTAGACGGAGGTCTGAAGGTTAGATCGCCGCGGACACCTCAACAAAGCCGATTCACACTTGATAACGTATATCCATCGGGGTTCCCTTCCAAGCAGAAGGTAACAGACCCCGAAGCTACACCAATCGCTTCTTATTCAACCCCTACAACACCTCGACGAAGGCCTTCCGAGAAGACTGTCGCCTCCCCTCAATACGTCCCTTCAAATGTCCCTTCGACTCATATACCTATCCCATCAAGTCTCCCCAAACCACTCATCAGACTCTTTTTCTTGATTTCGTTGCTCTTGTCATCGATCCTTCTGCTTGTCTTTGTACCTTCAGCTAGACTTCCTAGCTTGAGGGCTGCAGGCATGTCTCGTAGACTCGCTCTCGACCCTAACGGAAAAGCTTTCATCGATATTCAAGGTGTAACAAGTTGGTCAGATGCTCGGGATAAGGATTATAGACCCCCTCAAATCAAAGCTCCCCACATGATGAAACGTACTTTTGAGAAAAAGACCGCTCCGGCCCGTGAGTCGCTAGTCTATGTCTGCCCAAACGGATATCAGCTGAATTATCTTCTCAGCTCATCCTCGCGCTTCACGACCCGCTCTGACTCCTCGACCCCTCCCCTCCTCTCATGAACTTCTTGCTCTCCAATCATACCTCTTATCGTCCGCTTACAATGTTATCCCTTCTCACGTCGACCCAACGGAGCCTATCGATGCCAACGCTGTTCTTGGTGTAGGTGTGCATAAGCTTGGGCCTTTGGGTGGCGACCTCGAACAAGCTTGGCTAGACGAGCTTAAAGGAGAACGAGAAGACGAGGTCATAGTTTGGTACGGTGGTGATGGGTGAGCCAACTTATGCGCATTCTCGGTTTTTCACGTTTCTAATAATCGCATAATGATAGTCGACCCAATCACCCTCATGAAGTGCTGGACTTCTTGGCTTCGGTCCATGGTTCATCCAGAAAACCAACTTTGGTCCCATGTCATTCTCGACCAGATCGAACGACATTATTATCTATCCTAGACAGATTGAACCTTCCTCTTCGGGACCATCCAATCATTATGATCGGTAATGAACCCATTGTGGGCGACATGCAATCTCTTGAAGAACTTCGACTTTCCGGTGAATTAGAAAATATGCTTTCGGAAATCGGCTGGAAAAAGGAAGCCAGATCTGATTGGAAGCCGAAATATGCTAAAGTACAAAAAAAGACTCTGACGGAGGTCGAACAAGCTTTGCAAGCTCAAGCGTTGGCTAAATTTGAAGCTGAATTAGAAGATGAGGTTTTATAGAACATTCAGGATCAGATAGGGGCATAGAAGGAACGCTGTGCGTTTATCCCTTCATGCGGAATACGAGACTTACATATGGTTTACACTATGAATGCAATCGAAGTCATTCACTTGCAAGCAAAGAGTCCAGAGCATAAGCCAAAGATACTTTTGCATAATTGGGAACACGTCTATATCGGCTGCAATCGACAAATCAAGCACTAACAGGAATAACAGGGACGATTGCAGTCTCGGCCTCTTTGTTCTTTTGCAGTGACAATTTGGTCAGATCTTTCCCGGCATCAATCGTATCGATGTATTGTTTCCAGACTTTGGTGACCTATTTAACGAGTCAATTAGGAGTTCTAGCGCTATACTGATATATACATACATCATATTCGTATATCCACTTGTTTTCAGCATTCCAATTACGCCTAGTCCTCTCGTTGATAAAGTCATTCTCGATCAGCGGAGGCGATATTGCTTCGATCTCCTTTGCATTGCTTGCGAAGTTGTTCAAAATTTGGTACTGCGGCGAGATTGTCAGCCACTACGCGACCTATACAAGTGGTTGCCAAGATGTTTTTACTCACCAAACCCTTGTAATGTGGCGATCTAACCTCATCGTACAGCCTAATCGCTTGGGAAACAGATTCTCCATTCTTGTGCGTATACAACAATGCCTGTGCGAGAACATATGCGTCTTCAAATGCGAATGCTGCCCCAGATCCAAAGGCTCCGGATAACGCTGAAACAGCGGATTAGTATGTGATCGAGCGTGGGGGAGCGAAGCTTTGGAGACCCACGATGAGAAGCATCGCCTAACAGTGCTATATGGCCGTTTGAGATGACCGATTCCAATCGAGGTCCACCAAACATGGCGAACTCTAACCATTCATCGGGGGCAGCTATGACTTGCTTGATAGTCTCACAATAGTGCTAACATAGTTGGCAAATCTGAGATCAACGACTTGAGCACTATTAGTCAGAACAAGGGGGCTCACGTCATAATGGTGCTGAACTTGCTCTGGCTTGACTTTCTGACCCCAACTGACCTTCTTGATATCTTCTTCTGGCTCTGATGCTCTTGTAGCAATCTCGAATAGGCCGTTGTCTAGCGGATCCGTGTATACATGTGTATCCTTCGTGTGCCAGAAGGTGGCTGCTTTTGGGATACCTTTGATATGGGCCACTTTCGATTGGGGAATAATCACTCTGTAAGCGACTTTGCCGGTGTATGATAATCTGTGATCTGGGAATGCGTGTTTTCGAACGGCCTAGTAAGAGATTATGAGCTGATTTGCACAAGCTCACTTTAGCTGTGAACGTACAGAACGTATACCATCAGCTCCTATCAGCAGATCAAATGGTCCGGCAGTGGTACCGTCTTCGAAAGTTAAATCAGTACCTTTAGAAGATTCTTCGATTTTTGATAACTCTTTCGATAACTGGACGAAGCCCTTAGGTACTTGTCCCAATAAGGCGTTCTGAAGCTTGTATCGCTCAATACGTGATCTCGGTGGTGCGTTAATTTCGACTAGGAGTCTGTCAGCGTCTGACGGTCTTTGTGGTTGTGTGTCAGAAGAATAGCGTACCTTTCTGAAATGATTGTGCAATCAATTCCCCTGTCAAACCGTTTCTTTGCTCATGATCCACTTTCGTACCATCTCCTCGTGCTGAAATTTGCTCAATAGCGTTCGCCGCTCCTAGCAGGTGAAGATGTCTCCAAGTATTTTGATTTATACTGATACCCTAAATTGCTCACCCATCAGTCTTGAGGTGTGAGGTTTGCCCTCTGGAACATTTCACACTCACTGCTCCGACCTCACGTAACTCCGTAGCTTGATCAAACGCGCTGAGCTCGACAAACGGCACTCGTAAGAGATGAATAATAGCTGCTAGACCACCGGGGCCTGTACCTATGACGGCTACTCTGATCTTTTCTTGTGGCTGTATGGTCATTCTTACTCTCCTTTTGCCTGTCCACAATACCGAAAATATCTAGCCGTCTTCTATATACGTTTGGTTTATCAATGCATTGACGTAAGTACTAGGCAGTCACTGATTGACGACAATCACGAAATAGATGAAAACAGCCTACATGGCTTCCGCCCTGAATAGCGGAAAATTTCGGATATTGCTGATTCATGCATGCGAATCAGCGTAGAAATTCTATTTGTGTAGCTGAAAGAATCATTTGTGATCAGAATAAAAGAGATGATGATCTCTGGCGTCATCAAAAGGCGGTTTATAACTTGGCTGTCGGATTTGTCCGTGTTATCTAACAGATTTCAAATCGGTATTTTTCCGACCCTTCATACGTTATCTGTTCCTAGAAAAGCGGTAACATTTGATGCCTATGTGATATGGCGTGATTGTTGACTTGCTACATCTCGACAATTATGGCGAAATGTTCAGTAAGCTCTTCGGTTATACTGATGAAAAGTGTTGTCGAATGCAATAAACGACAAGATACAAGAAATTCAGTGGGAACGTGTCGAGATGGCCGCTATTATGATTATTAAATGAATTGTAACGATCTAACTTCTTGAACACTAAGACTGCAGTACCAGTATTTTCGAGATCACAAAATGTCTATAGACACAGAGCCAGTTCCAGGGCATGGGTTTGGTCGTCCGATACGGACCGTTGCTGTGATCGGCTCCGGTCCTACCGGAACTCCAGCTGCAAAACACCTACAAGATGCTGGATTGAAGGTACGATTGTTCGAAAGACAGTCTCAATCAGGTGGAATTTGGAATTGGAGAGAAGATGCGTCTTTACCACTATCTGTACCTACACCACCACCTTCAGTTGGAGCTTTTACCCCTGTACTTCGAGAGAGTGGAGTCTATGAGGATCCGAATCGTAAGGAGCGTGAATTGTTCAGTCCACCAAATCCATGTTATTGGAATTTATCGAATAATGTTCCGACAACTACCATGGCTGTAAGTTCAGTATTGTTCACATGAAATTCCCAATGTGCTGATGACAGCTGTAGTTCAAAGATTATCCCTTCCCGGAAGGTACTGAACGAAATGTATCGCACACATTTTTAGCCAATTACGTACATGGATATGCGGAAAAGTTCGGTCTCGATAAAGTGGCCTCATATAACACCAGAGTGGAGCAGGTCGAGAAGGTGGATAGCAAGTGGAGATTAAACTTGAGGAAAGTAGAAGATGAAGGAGAAGATAAAGCTCGGGAAGAACAATGGTCGGAGGTGAGTCGAAATCGAGATTGATTGGCGCAAACGGCATCTGACTGATCGCCGATGCTCATAGGAATTCGATGCTGTGGTAGTCGCAACTGGACATTACAATGCACCATACATACCTCCATTCCCTGGAGCAGAGGAATGGGCAGCGGCATGGCCAGATAAAGTAATCCATTCGCAAGGATACCGTAAGCCGGAACCATACAAGGGCAAAGTAAGTCATTTGGTGTCTTATGCTATCCCAATGTAATCGCAGGGCTGATCCGGTGATTAGACTGTATTACTTGTTGGTATTGGTACAAGTGGTAATGATATTGCTCGAGATCTTGATCCTTACGTTGAGAAAACCTACATGGTAGGCAGAAACAAACTGCGAGGACCTGTTGCATATCAAAAACAAAGAAGAATGCAAAGATTCATGGTGCCGGAAAAAGCGGAACCTGTTTCTGAGATACACCGGTTTATACCCCCGACGGAAGGACAAAGCATAGACGAAGCAGAAATCGAATTGACCGATGGAAGAATACTGAAAGGACTTAGCGAGGTCATCTTCGCCACGGGGTAAGTGTTTTTACCTCCTTACTCGTGGATCAGCTCGTTGAGATATCTTTAGATACCAATACTCCTTCCCATTCCTTCCGAGCTATCATCAAGATTATCAAGGTGTCCGATCAGAGAAAATCAAGAAACATCCGTTAGTCTCTGATGGATCTGGAGTTCTGAATTTATGGCGAGACGTCTTTTACATACCCGATCCTACCCTTACCTTTATCGGATTAAGCGTAAATACATCAGCATTCTCATTTTTCGAATATCAATCCATTTCAATCGCGAGGGTGTTGGCTGGTAAAGCCAGGATACCAATTGAGGCCAAGCGTTGGGCAGATTATGCTGAGCTCGTCAACGAAAAGGGCGAAGGTAAATTCAGTCATCTCCTAAATAGGGATGGAGAAAGAAAATACGTAAAAGAAACGGTTGAATGGTTGAATAGAGATGCTGAATGGTCCGGATCAGAATCAATAGAAGGTCATACCCCAGAATGGATAGCCGAGAGTGATAAAATGCAAGAACTCCTTGCAATGAAGTATGGGGTGACCCCTGAGATCCTGAAACAGATCAATGAGGAAATTGAAGCTGGAAATGGTCAAAACGTAGCCGGCAACTCGAAAATCTATGAGACTGCAGCTGAAGAAACTAATGCCAGGATCGCGGAAGGAATTGCTAGGAGGACAACCGTTGTGAAAGCTTGATCAGTAGGGTTAATTATTCGATGCATCGATATGTCTAAACCTCAACGCAGCATTCTAGGCCATGTCAAAACCAACAGACACACTCGCCAAAGCCAAAGATAGCGCGAATACTGGCGTGGTGTTTTTGAGACCCGTTGTGTGGCAGACGCCATTGCACAAAGGTACAATGAATGCATACTCCGATCGGACAATTAGAACATTCTATGTTTCATTTCAAATCCCAAGTACATAAAGAGCGTTGTTGCAGTAGCAGTAAAATGAACGGTTACACTGGAAATGTTATTTTTGATACCACTATTGTAGAACGGCAAGCTGTTTGTGTTCCGGCGTGGTGTTACCTGGAGTAGCGGGCTGACTATCATCGGCACTGTCGTAGGCCTTTGAGTCGTATGTCTCGCTGACATCACCGGTCGAAGCGGCTTCGATCTCTGCTTGTGTTTTCTTCTTCTCGTCTCTCCGAATGAGGAGCAGAATAGCGGTGATCCAGAAGACTGAAATGACAGAGCTCTGTTAGCCTCTGTGCGCACTGGGTGGAAAATAAAACCAAGTCCGAAACGGGGAGCGATCAAGGAGGCTACACTTGGCTATCGGGAGAGATTGGACACGAAGTTAGTGACTTACTCAAGATGATGTTCAATATCAATGACCAGGTCCATCCTTTCTTGGCCTTTGGGAAATTGGTTGTCTTCCAAACAAAGTTGGGAGCCTAGGAAGGGGCATTAGTGCGAGATCGAAGGCGTTTTGAGACGTCCGGAACTTACGACTGCTTGAACAACATAAGCCAAATCATTCGCTGCACTAACAAGTAATGCTCTTTTCTCGGTATCATCCGAGCAGAGCTCATTGATGAACGTAAGGATAAGGGGTCCTGCACCTTGACCAATCTGACTGATATAATACATTGCGAAAGTGGCGTGAATATTTTTGTATAAGGGGAAGGTCCTCATGATAGCCGCAATGATGAGCTAAATCAGGTCATTGGGATCAGTTGTGGCGGCCTTGATGAAGGTGAGGATTTGAATCGGCCTACCGAGTAAACCGCACCGATATACACGAAAGGCCATCTTCGTCCGCGGAACAGCCCGTCGGACAGCCAAGCAAAAGCGAGGGCAACAACAATGAAGATCGCGGTTTGAGGCAAGGGTACTTAGGTGTTACTTTATATTAGTAATTTCCGGTACCAACAAAGTGAGTGTGCGACTTACAAAGGTTGATTTGGTCTATGGTGTATGTCTTGCCAGGAACAGGAGGATTCTTTTTGGCATTGAATGATTTGAGCCAGTATCCAATAGCAGCTTGTGGGTATTGATTGTTCCAGATGACGTATAAAAGCGCTAAAAGTGAACGTTCAGCTTGTCATCCAGAATCAATGGAGATATCGGTCGAGAACGACTTACGAAGGAAATAGGTGTGCCAACTGAGGAAGAGACTCTTGAATTTAGCTCTAGTCCACGGCTTCTTACCGGCTCGGCCAATCTTCTTCAATCGAGTTTGCGCCAAAGTAAATTCCTAAGGCAGAACCAGAAGATGAGTCGATCTGATCGCTGGTATGGACGACGCTGTACTCACATCATCAGACAGCCACCAAGTCTTCTTACCTTGAAGCGGAAGTGGAGGGAAGAAGAAGAATCCGAAAATAGCAATCGGGAGAGTGATTATAGCATCAATGATGAAAAGCCATCTGATAGTAAAAACAATCAGATCTTGCAACCCTTCGACCATGGCAGCAGAACGGCTCACCTCCAACCAGCTATTCCATGAACACCGGATAGATTCTTGTACGCTGCAGCTTGAAGAAATCCAGAAAACATTTGACCCAATGAGCCTGCCAACCAGAAAATCATAGCCCGTTTACCAATCTCCGATGGAGTGTACCATGAACCAAGGAGATAGTGTATACCAGGATAGAAACCAGATCTGACGGGAACCTCTGTTAGAATCGCACAACCTCAGAAAAAGCAAAGTGACTCACTCGAAAAGACCAACCAAAAATCGTAAAGCATATAATGCCTTGAAGGATTTTACTGAGTACGTGGCCAATGTTGCGATTCCCCAGCCTAATTCCAACTGCAAAAAACATCATTAGCGCATCCTTCAAGCCAATGTTCAAATTCAAAGAATCGCGTACAGCAGGAATAACCCATCGTGGCTCGACTCGAGTTAATAGTAGATTTGAAGGGATTTGGCCTATCACATATCCAACGGTCCATATTGATGTACTTGTCACAAGTTGATTGCCATACATGTTGAGGTCTTCTTTCATTCCTGATAGGAACTGTGTTTGAAACAATTTTCGGTCAGTCTTGACCCTCACGAGAGGTACAGGCCATCTGTTTGACCTGTTTTCAAACGTCTAGAAAACTTACAGCTGTATTGGTGTTAGTCTGATCTAAGTTCTTGATGCTACAGTCCTTTGTCAGCGATGTATCGAGTCGCGAGGAGCAAAACGAGCGCGCTTACAAGCTTAATTTTACAGAAAGATGAGACAAATAATGGTCAGTTCTGCTCACCTACAACACCATGCCTTATTTGAGCAAACTCACTATCCAAGCTATAAACGTTGCTGTCAGCCCGAGGACTTCATTCATGGCGAGATACAGTACTTACGGAAGCAAAAGTCAGGATAACCGCGTCTACTTTAAAAAGCAATTTTCTTTCGGCAGGTGGTTTATCGAGAGTGTCCCATATTCTACCTTTCCAAGTGGATTTTGGAACCACTTCCTTCGAGGGATCTTCGACATCACCATCATTGGTAACAGGAAAAGGATAAGTAGGCTTAGACATATTGCTAGAGCTCGAGCTTGAAGGAGAGGACGCAAGAAGAGGAACTTGCTCTGGGCAGCGATAATTTATTCTACTGTTCGACATTTCAACCCGTAGCTATATATAGGCTTTCTTAACAGTATGGAAAAACCAAATCTCGATTTGAGCTTTTTTTGTTTCCTGAATCCGTACACGGAATTTGATTTTCTTTTCTGCTTGTAGATCTTCTTCGGAAAAGGGTGATCACATTCATAAGCGAAGTCCAAATGAATCATCCTTGAGAACAGAGTGTGATGCGGTAAGCATACTCATTTCAAGGTAGATACAGCAACGATTGGCTGTTATTGCGTGCTTTGACCGCATATCATGACATTCGCCTAAGATCACGCAACCATGTTTATCCAGCCAGGCACGATTTGCCAATCTCCGGATGCGATAGCCCGACCGATAAGATATTCTACTAATCATCGGGAAATTTAATGTGTCCTTTTCACCTGTCTCTTCAACGTCAGGAGACTCCATTCGTTTATCCTTTGCGACTGTAGCTGCATTTGGGGATGTTTCTGCTTTGCGTACCTGTACCTTCATCTTGCAGCAGTTTTTCAAAAGCAAACCAAATCAAGGCAAAATTGATAGAATATCGAGAAGAAGATCTAGCTCGGTCTGATAAACTAGACGTCACGTAATTTGTCAAACGGCGCCACCCGCCAGATTTAGAAAACGACTTTTGACGTGATCTACTCCTGGTAATCGCAGTTCTTTAGCCTAGATTTTACCATAACATTTTAGAGATATCACTTTGTATTAGATCACATCATCGTATTCACATTTCTCCGTAAGCCTCCGGAGGTTCGTCAGAAACCCATATCTGATGCCGTCGTACCTTTATGATCTATTCTCAAGCACGTCTTTCTGTGGCTAAATTCCGTCAGACCTTGTTCAAAGCCGCTGGATTACTGAGATTATCGATACTTGGTGAATAATCATCTCTATCTTTCTCATCCTGACGATTATCGCTGCTTGATTCGACGGGACTGTTCGGAATCGCAACATCAGATGCGATAGCTGCCTGTGATCTTAGAGCCTTCTTCTCGTCTCTCCGAAGTAAAATCAAAATCAGGGTTGTCCACAATACTACAATGACGAATGAAAGATCAGCAACAAAGATCAAACGATTGGCAATAGAACGAAATGGAAAAGGAGTTACTGAGTAAAACTGCTAAGCATAATGAATATGTCCATCCTTTTCTCGCTTCGGGGAAATCAACCGTTTTCCAAACGAAATTGGGCATCTTCGGAAAGTGTATGTCAGTTAGCGCGATTGTCTATGATTTTCATGCTCAAGCTAACAGAACCTGAACTCACTATACTTTGGAACACATATGCTAGATCGTTTCCTGCTGCGACCAATAAAGCTCTTTTCTCGGTATCATCTGAACAAATTTCCTGTGTATCATTAGTTCAAAAGATTAGCTTCCAATGAGTGCCGTCCTTTCAACTTCGAATACAGTAGAACGCACAATGATCCAAGTCAAGATAAGAGGTCCAGCACCACTACCAAAATCTTGGAACCAATATAACACTTTTGTTCCAGTAATGTTGGCATAAAGATCAATTTTCAGCAACACTCCAGCGAAGATGAGCTGGAAAGCGTTCGAATTAGCTCAGGTAGATCTCGATGCTGGTGTCCAGCCTGGGTACTTACTGAACAAACTGCGTTGACGTAGATGAAGGGCCATCTTCGCCCCTTGAACGGTCCATCAGATAGCCACGCGTAAGCGATTGCACTGATTATAAAAATAGCTCGAGTGATCAGGGGAACTGCGATGTTCGTTTCTCAGCTGCGGCATCATCTTTGTCTGAACAAGATAAAATACACTTACGCTGATTGATTTCTGGGACTGAGAAATGTACACCTGGTACAAGTGCAGGATTGGCATTGAATGATTTTAACCAGTATCCCATAGCTTGTTGTCCGCCACCATTATTCCAGATCTTAAGCATCAAACCCACTTGATCAGCCACATGAAACGGGTAGATTTTCAGGAAAGCACTCACAACGTAAAGGAAAGCTAGATGAAGGAGAACATGCTTCGAGGTCAGCCAATGACCAAGGGCTGAGACCTTGGTAGTCAATAAATGACTCACGTATAACGTATGTATGCCAGCTACTGAATAGCTTCTTGAACTTGGCTTTGGTCCACTCGGACCTTCCAGCTCGACCGATACTTGTCAATCGCCATTGAGCAAGCTCATGCTCCTAAACGATCAAGCGAATGAGGGAGCCGTCAGCCGTGCCCGTAGTTCACGAGGACAGACGAAAAGAAAATGTCACTGACCTCCTGATTGAGCCACCAAGCTTTCTTGTCTTGAAGAGGGGCTGAGGGAAAGAAGACAAAGCCTAATAAAGCAATTGGTAAAGTTATGATTGCGTCGATAATAAATAACCATCTGATATGGTAAATGAAACTTTAGTTTCTACCATGTCGCAAAAACCGGTAGCTTTACTGACCTCCATCCTGCAAGACCATGTACACCATTCAATTGGGTATACGCAGCAGCTTGTAAGAAACCACTAAACATTGAACCGATTGATCCGGCAAGCCAGAAAATCATTGCTCGTTTTCCGATTTCTCTTGGTGTATACCAACATCCTAATATGTAGTGAATACCGGGATAAAATCCTGATCTGCACCGGCACTGATCATCAGATCCCCTTCATCGCACAGCATGAATGATGATATTAGAGATCTGCCACCCACTCAAATAGTCCGACCAAGAAACGGAGAGCGTATAATGACTTGTAGGACTTGACCGCATAAGAACCGAGCGTGGCGATACCCCAACCAAGTTCCAACTGTGGATTTTCATCTTATTAGCGCCATGATCGGTACGATAGTGGTAGAAACTGTGTACCAAAGATAGTCGTGCAGATTTGAGATATGAAGCACAAAAGTCAACGCACCGCTGGAATCACGAAACGGGGCTCAAACCTCGTCAAGAGGAGATTTGAAGGTATTTGGCCTATTACATAACCAACCGTCCATATTGTGACTGCGGTCACAAGCTCGTTGCCATGCATCCCAAGGTCCTCTTTCATACCAGATAGAAACTGTTTGTTAAATGATTAGTACCCATTTCCGTGACAAGCCGATTCAGTATGGTGACCTCTTACAGCGTTATTGATGTTTTGTTGATCAAGATTCTTCAGGCTAGGTATCAATGATTGCATCAGCTTTTGTTTGACTTTTTACAGATCATATATCCAGTGATAACGGATGCGGCTTACAAGCTATGGTGAAAAGACAATTTGAACGTTAATGAAATCAGTGCAATTGTCTCGAGCGTTGTGAGAGCTTGACTTACTATCCGAGCTACACGAAGACTCAAATACTAGCCGGATCTCTGATCCAATGACATTGAAGCGCTTATGAAAGATAGCTCACAGAGGCAAAAGTAAGCATGACCGCATCTACCTTGAACAACAACTTCCGTTGATCGGAAGGTAAATCAAGAGTGTCCCATAATCTGCCTTTCCACGTTTCCTTGATAGGCTGAGCTTCTCTGACAGGTCTTCTATCGTTGATGTTGCCAATTGGCTCTTCTACGTATGGTACGGTAGACATTATGTACGATAATTACTACGGTGGTTATCCAATCCAAAGATACGTCAGTGAAACTTGTCGACTGAGGATTGAGACCCATGTATCCCGAGGCTCGTAGGCCGTATTTGTACGAGGGGCTCACAACGATGCTCTCATGGTCTTTGCTACGACATGATACTGCATTTTCACATCTGCTAGCTAGATATAGACGAAATATATCGCCATCGCTATGGAAGTCTTGGCTATCTGTCAGTCCTCCAATATGCCACAAGAATGAAAAGACACTAATTTAATCCCTTGCTATCAAGTCGACAGCCTCTGCACCAGTCAAGTAAATGGGTATCCGAGTCGGTAGTTCGTCATGATGCTTGATAACAACCTTCTTTGCATTTGCCTTGGCGTTGATGCGATGGTTCAGCCATGTTCCTGCGATTTTACCAATGCCAAGCCAAGGATTTCCATAGTACAATTCGAAAGATGGCGTGATCTTCTGTGCCTCCAGATATATTTTCAAAGTCTCTTGATTATACGCAATGCTACTTCAGTTTTCTAACAGGTTGGATATAAGTCTTAACGATTTTCGCCAGATTCGACAGGCTCAAAACCGGAGAAAATGAGCCGAAAGTAGCCGTTATCGGACACTTCCGATAAGAGGAGATCTCGATATTACGCCATTTTAACTGATCAATAAATTGTTGTCACGCAATATGTGTTATCAAATTAGTTTTGCTCTTCCTTCACAAGTGCACCAAAGTTCAAGATTAACCGGAATGACCAATTTGTGTAATATCAAAAGTGCTGATGATCTGAACACACGCCATTGGTCTACGTGATCATGTGAAAGAGTGAAGCTGATTAATCAGTTCGGTCAGATCCGTAAGAGTAAATAGCTAAGATGTAAGGTTATCGACGACTTTGAAGGATTTATAAAGCATCAAGTGTTTTCGATGAACATAGCACCTCTCTTAGCAAAGGGAAAAATCAAGTGTTCAACAAAATGGCACCAATAGCTTTAGATAATACTCCAATTGCCGCTCCAGCTCAATCCTCTTTAGAGGATATTGCAGCTCTTAAAGCGAAACTTCAAGCAGGTAAGGACAATGTAGTTTTACCTCCTGATAATACTTTAAGAAGATATCAAAAAGCAGGAATTGATTTATCAAATGGATATCCATATTTTCCTGAGAAAATTCCGGAATATGTACAAGATGTAGGCAAGATTAGGGATAATTTAAGAGAATATAAAGATCCAGCTTTAAGAGCTGATAAAGAAAAGAAATCACTTTTTGGTGCTGCTAAAGAAGTTAAAGATTTGACTAAGTGGATAGGTGTAAGTTTATCGGAATCTCATCTAATTTATGTTTTTTTTTAAAACTAATGTCTTTTGGGTGTTTTTTTAAGACTGAGATTGTAGGATTACAATTAAAAGATTTAACTGATAAACAAAAAGATGAACTTGCTTTACTTGTATCTGAACGATCTATCGTTTGTGAGTTTTCTCAGGCCCATATATATTTCGAATTTCATAAGTACTAATAAAGGGTATTTGGACCATACATAGTTTTCCGAGATCAAGATATTTCTCCTCAACAGCAAAGGGATCTCGGTGTTTATCTTGGAGATGGAGAGATTGAAAAACATCCTCAAGCTGCTCAAGTACCTGGAGTAGGTGGAGGTATAACTTTAATCTGGGAACAAGGTAGAAAGGATAAGATTTACAATGGTAGAAGTCATAGAGTACCTTATGGTGGTGGTCAATTCGGTTGGCATACTGATTTAGTTCATGAAGGTTGGTCAATTATCATTCAGTTATTACAAGTATAAACGATCGGTTAATTTATAATTTTATGATACAGCTTACCCACCTGGGTATACTCATTTACATCAAGATACTGTACCTGAAGTAGGAGGTGATACACTCTGGGCATCAGGTTATGCGGCGTATGATAAACTTTCTCCAGCTTTCCGAAAAGTCATTGATGGCCTCAAGTGAGTTCATATCGGGTTTTACATACAACACAGTAGCTGATTAAACTCTTCTTAGCGGTGTATATCGATCAGCTCATAGCTATAAGGACCAGAATGATCCCGAAGGAGGTAAAAAACACGTGGAGAGAACTCATCCTTTGGTAAGAACACACCCTGTTACAGGATGGAAAGCTTTATGGAGTGAGTGGAGCCTACTCATCGCACTCGAAACCAACGTACTGATATTTCATCCAGTCAACCAAGCTATGACTTCTCACATCGAAGGATTTGATAAACCCGAATCTGACGCAATCTTGAACCACTTGTATAACGTATTTGAAAGATCTACAGATATTCAACTTAGGTGGCACTGGACGCCTGGAACTTCGGCAATTTGGGATAATAGAACTACCATTCATACTGTTTCATACGATTACGATGGTGAAAGACATGTAAGCGACTTCATGATCGATTCGAATGACCTTCGCTGATAATATCTCACTTAATCAGGGAACTCGAGTTTCGTCATTGGCTGAGAAACCATTTTTCGACCCGAAGTCTAAATCTAAGGCTGAAGATTTACAGCTTAAGGGTTGGGTCAACACCCCAGATGTTAAGTCCAGGTACTAGAGCAGTATCGAACTGTTGTATACAAAAAACGTGGAGTGCAAGAAAAGCGTTGATGTCAGTCGTAGTCATTTGAATGAATCGTATGCAGTGATAGCCTTCAAATTTACGGTTTTGTCTGATGCAGGTATTCATCCACGATGAAATGAAATACTGGATCCCTCTGCGACTTGGTTCGGGTATATACAATGCATGTTGTCTATTCTAATCGATTATTGAAGAACTTCTTCAGACGTCTCATCATGTCTCCGTCGTATTTTAACAATTAGCTATAATCTTTAGAATTGCTTCAACCATTCCACGACAAGTTCAGAGAGAACTTTCTGTGCTTCAGGTTGAACAACGTCGTGAGATGCATTTTTGAGGAAATGAAGGTGAAGTTTGCCATTTGAAGCTTCTTCCCATCTTTTGAGCTTCACGTGAACATCGCCTTTTTGATACTTCTCATCTTCTTCCGAATATAAAACTAAAGCCGGTGCGGATAATTTACCGAATGAAGATGATAATGAATGTTTGCATCCTTCTTTTGGTTCTGCAGGTATATCGTCAGAAAAGAAATCGTCATCCCCCCTATTAATTTGAGCAATCAGCTTGGAGACATTTCATCTTTCATGCCAAGGAAGATAGCAAGGATGCTCACCCGACACCAACCAGACTCCATACTCTATAAGCAGTGATAGGTAATGGTACACCATCAGATCCAGCACTTTCACAAAACTCTTTAGGCATCAATTCTTCTCCCTTTCCATCTTTGATCATTTGTTCTGCCAAAGGTAGAACGTCAAACCAGTCTTTCAAACCCAATAAATCTAGGAATTCCCTATCTGATGCGGGGGCCTGCATTATACCGCCTTCTATACGAAGCCCATCTGATTCAGGTGTTGAAGATTGGTACAATGGGTTGGAGAGATATTGCATGACATTTTGAGAGCCCGTGGAATGACCTGCGAGTACTAGAGTTTTAACGCCTAACGAGTTTGATCAGCATTGTAAACACCTGGTCAGACTAGGAAAGGACAGACGATGCGCACCAGTACTTCTGAGATGTTTCACTAAGGCTTCTATCTCACTATTATCTCTCTTCAGGCTCCCTGTGCCATAGCCGCCATACGCCGAACTCCAGTGAAATTGTATGCTGGATGGAATTGCAGATTAGCATTTCGTTGCGTTTCAACAAATGGTGATAATTTAATTCTACCACGACGAGTAAGAACTCACAATCTCCATCCAGCTTTACCCACAGCTTCGGAGAGAGGATAGGTATACGGTACAGCACCTAGACCATTCGTCAATCCACCAATGAAAGCTACGGCTTTATCAGAGTTCAGATCACCTGAAGTGAACAATGGAAATTTCCATGGTCCAGCTTCGAATGTAGTCAGTGTTCCAGAGAGAGACATGGTGAGCAATGTCTTGGACAAGGAAGGATGGTGTCTTTGTAACAATGCGAATGAAATGTACTACTCTGAGGTCTTTACGATATTCTTTGGATCTTATGTTATTGCTTTTTTTCCCCTTTCTTTTTTCGCTTACTTATCTGATACGAACTACTATCAAAGGCGAAAGATAGTAAAATAAGCACTGATGGCGTGCCGCGCGTTTAAATTTCACCAACAAAACCAATTGATCGGTCATCACCGCAACATTCAAATCACCCACGTGTCATAGCGTCATTTCCCATCAACTTCGCCGCTCATTGTGGAGGTTTAGTCAAGATGTCATCCACCCTACTATGATTTTGTTTTCGTATTATTCCTTGACCTTTGATCATAGTTAGAATTCGCTTTGACGTTCAAATGTCGTCGGATGGCCGTTCAACTCCTACGAAGCTGCGTCGTTCTCACCCCTCACCTCCCCAGGCTGGACCATCCCGTCGAAAAGCGACTGCCAAGACCCAAGGATTTGACGAAGTTTGGGAAGATGTTGACAGTCAAAATCCTGAAAAGCCACTATCCATATCAAGCAGGGAGTCGGCATCCCCTCGACGTGTTGCTCGCTCAACACGATCAGTAAAGCTCAGATCGCCTCACAAGAAACCTGTGCTCAGTCAGATAGCGCCCAGAACACAAGCGGTCGCTACGCCTAAAAAGCCGCCAGCCAAATCTATACCCCTTTTAGATACTCTCAATTTGTTTTTATTACCGTTCCGACTACTTCTTGCTCCGATCAATATACTCTTAAGCCCTTTGTATGCTCATCTCGCCAATGGACTGTTGCTTTTAACAATAGCCAGCTTAGCATCGTATTTCATTTTACCCCTTGTACCCTCAATCATCCTCAAGCTTTTGGGTAAAGCATTTAGATCCGTTTCAAGCAATTTCATAGCTCGAGCATTCAATTATGCTCAAGATTCCGACATCTCCTTAGGGAAAGAGGTTGTACTGCTCCCGGCGAAGACACTGGCGACACCGGCATGCCTACTTACCGGTTTGTTTTGCCATACTTCCCTTCTATCACAACACGATGACAATGGAACAGTCATTCCTGCGAAGCCTTTTTGGTCAACAACCTCGGCTAACGAGGACGACTTGGATGTTGGTCAATATGCCAGAGTGCTAACAAAGGAAGCTAGAGGAGCAAGGGATATCTTCGAGAGCGTCAGAACTCTCAATCAGGGTGGAGTAGCTGGTGGTTTGGAGTATGTGAGGTGAGCTGTAATTCTCACGAAAACGAACTTAGGTATCTAACATGTATACTAACGTTATCAACAGGATCTGGGAATTAGCTGTCGCTGTGAATACCGGATCCACACTCGAAGGGAAGGGTTTCATAGCGGAACAATTGAGAGAAGTGGGACTTACCAATCATTTACTTTACCGTTAGATGTTGATCAAAATCGATTTTTTAGCTTGGCGATATGACTCGAGACCTATCCGATGAAATCGTACACATCGATTCAAAAACCGTCAACGCTTTTAGCTGGCTGCAGTGGGAAGTAAGTGGAAATTTGGTCGAATCATTGACTATATTTTCGAATTGTAGTCCAGGCTGATCGTCCTTTCAGTTCAAGGATCTGGTTGATATTCTGTCACGACCGCCTTCATCCCGTCCTTCGACGTCCGTAATTTCTGGCAAGCTTCATTCCCTAATACTAAGGCTCTCTACCGAATTAGATTCAATATATACCCTTACCTCAACAGCAGCTCAACAAGCTTCACGAGCTTCCGAACAAGGTCAAGGCCTGTATACCGAATTAAATCGTAAAGCTACAGGTCTTCAATATGAAAGAGATAGATCACCAGGCTGGAAGAGAGTTTATGATAAGTCAACACATTTTTTAGTTGGTGGTGAACCTAGTAAAGCAGAACTTGTGGATCGGGATTTGAAGATAACAACCAAGACGATAGGAAATATCCGTGCCCTCAGTAGGAATTTAGAAGAAACTAGAATCAAAGTCAAAGTTTATAGAGATCAAATTGGGATGTTTGGAGCCTCAATGATGGGTTTCCACCTTGGCAGCTCGGAAGAAGTAGGTTTAGGTCCAGAAGAAGAAATTAGGGTTTTGAATGAGGTCGTTGAAGGTTTGGCTCGATCAGTAGGTATGGCTAAACAGGAAGCAAGGAATGGAGGAAGTAAATCCGAGATATTAGAGATTGATCAGTAAGATTGTTGATAGGGAATGCCTTGCTTTAACGTTGTACATATCATATACACACAAACGTAGAGATGTAGCGGAAATATACGAGCCGCTGCATGTATGTCATAGCTATATAAAGTGTGAATCTGAAAAGGTATGAGCCTTGCAGATAGATCATTAAAGATACACAGCCAATGGATCTTCTACAATATGCGGACCTTTACCTTTGAAAGGAATAAGATATTTATCCCAAGAACAAACATCTTTCTTACCACCTCCGAGAAATTCAGGCCAATCTATAATATGTGTTGAATACAATGAAAATCCATTTTTTAATAAAACTGAATTTGATGCTATATTTTCTTTAGCTGTGAACTAAAATAATACCCATCATATTGTTAGCTCATGAAATCATAATTGAGGGAAAAAAAACAGAGAAGGATTTACAGCTATTATCCTTTTTATATTTAACCATTTCATAAAATTTAATCCTTGTTTTATAGTTTCTTTACCTATACCTTTTGATGTATATTTTGGATGAATATAATATGATATTTCCCAATTTTGAGGTGAATATGTAGAAGGTCTTATATGTAAAGTACCTATTAATTTACCTTGAGTATTTAATCTGTTAGAAGAAGAAGAAGAAGAAGGAGAAGAGGTTAAACGTATTACACCAAAAGGTGATATTTCGCCTTTCGGATAATTTTCTAATGAAGGTGGATTAGGTAAATTATTGATTAATTGTTGTAAATATATTTGATGTATTGGAATTTCTTGATATAAAAATGCGGCGTTCTCTTTTTCGAACCTATCAACTCAAATTCTTAGCAATTAAAATCAAAAGGAATTTTCTTGTAAAGCGTTATAGTTATAATTTACGGTATAGGTCTATTAACAGCGTATTTCGATACACTAGGTTGATTATACAGCTCGATCTACTACAACTTGATTAGGAGCTGTCAAGATTTTATGTATTCTGATGATTTGATATACTTACTAAATCATCAATATCGCTTATTCTCCATTGGGTAAGTTTGATATCGGGAAATCCATCGAGAGGTATATACGGTTCTCCATCATCACCAATTTTGATCGAATAATTTTCTATATTTCTATCGATTTGAGGTGTTTGGTTGTCTGAAGTAACCATTATGAGGTTATAATGAAAGCAAGTCTATGAATGCTTGCTACGTGTATAAGACCATTATGATGTAGCTTCGAGAGTCATAGCTCATGCAAAAGATTGAAAATGCAATCAAGGAATAATTGTTTTCATTTGTTGAGTAAATGACTCGTACATTCGGAACCGATAAACATGTGCGTGACGTGATTAACCGCTTGTTTATGCAATTGATAAATGGTATTGCAAAGTGATTATATAATCTGACATGTTTACATTATGAGGATTGAGGATATATTTCCCATATATAAGCTGATCTTTTACCTCCTCCTCTATGTTCTGGCCAATCAACTAATCGTTCAGCATGTAAAGTAAATCCAGCGTTTCTTAATATTGCTTTAGAAGAATGATTATCAATTTCCGTGAACTGAGACCAATGAAAAATCTGTAATTAGCGTATATAATATATGTATATATATATATATATATATATATATGAAAACCAACAGTCTATTTGAGAGAGAAGAAATAATTGAAAACAAAACTTACAGCTAATAATCTTTTAATTCCTAACCATTTAGCTAATTTAATTCCAATTTTAACCATTTCTTTTCCTATACCTTTTCCCGTTAATTGATCATGCAAATTATAAGAAATTTCAAAATCCCCTTTAAAATTTGAAGAAGGTCTAACACTTAAAGTTCCTATTATTTTTTCATCTTTATTTCGAACTGCACTTATAGGCGATAATTTTGTTTTTGGATAAATTGATAAATTTGGTGAAATTGGTAAAGAATTTATAAGAATTGTAAGATATTGAATATCATTTCTTCCTAAATTCGGTAATGAATCTAAAACGTGTTCTTTCAAGTACCTAAATATATGAATCGTTTTAATCAAGGATGGTGGAAATTATTGTATAGCCAAACTCACGGGAATGGTCTTGAGTGTCCCCATTTAGCTATATTTGGTTGATTGAATAATTCTACCTAAAGCTTTATGGATCAATTCGATATTTTTTGAAAGACTGGAAATAAGCTCACTAAATCATCTATATCGTCTTCTTTCCATGGTGTAAGACGGAGTTCCGGATGTTCAGGAAATGGTATGTACGGTCGTCCATTTGCGTCAAGTTTGATAAGGCATTCATCGATTTTGCCCCGTTTGCCTTCATGTGGAGGATCATCTCCAGTATGATCTTCCCTCATCTCTTACTTTGGCTTGAGTACACACGCGATGATCTTCCTTGCATTTCCTTGAGGTCGGAAGGATGTATTATACCCATGAAGTATCTTTTGAGATGATGTATAAAGATTACTTCATATCGAGTCGAAAATAGAGTACCTATATCACGCCGAATCGTCCAAGATGCGATAACAGTGGATTTCGGATTGAGCCGACTGCGATCCATGTGAATGTCCTTGCACTCCTCGAAATCGATCAAAGATTCCGTCGTACATCACCAGGAACAGTGACAACTGCATATGCGTTTACCGAACAAGTTTAATAGGTATAGTACAAAATAGATATACAAGATCAAATATGGTGGTATATATGTATACGAAAGGAAAAACTGTGTTAAACTGAAAATGTCCGTTTGTACGTTAATTGTAATATCCATCTGACGATCATTGTCCTCGACCACAGATAATGTCGATTTATGACTATCATATACCATTTATGAACTGAAAGTTGAGATCACAGTCGAACCTTGTTCATCTAATACCAATCACTGCCTTTCCTCTTGGCGGATTAATCATCGCCTTGCCTTTTCCTTCTTCTTTCCATCTAAATGAGCATCCGGATTAACATATCTGACCACCCTTCCTCCAACTTTTTCAGCTATATATTCACCTATCTGATGAAGCTCTCCATCTGGATATCGATATATCTATAAAACCATAAATTGTAAGTCAAACCATTGTTCTATTTGGAATTACTGAAGGAAATGATAAAGATTGACGAATGACTTACACAGCTGACTAGAAAAACGACACCTTTTACAGGGCTATCAATTTCTTTATTTTGTATTGATAATTTGCTACCTTTTGAATATTCTGCATATGTTTCTATCAATATTGGTGTATCTGGTTCCCCATCATCTGGAAATATTCCTGTACATATGTGGTTAAATCTAAAAGTGAAAGCGATCAGCCTTTGTAAGATTTAATAACTTGCTTTTAGACACATGTTCGACAGTAGAATCAAACTTTCTTAATGAATTTGACAGTGAAATACATTTTCACGCACACAAAGAAAGGAAGGAAACGCGCCAGACATGAGAACACTCACTCTGTTGTATAATCCCATCTATCCATATATTCCGGTACATCTATATCTAGCACACTAATAACATCTCTCTTCTGCCTTTGTGATCTTGCTTCCACTCGAATTACCAACGACAGTAAGAAAAAGGTGACTAGTAATATAGGTATCCTTGAAGAAAAGGAGCGCATTTTGGTTGCGATATAGGAATCTTCAGTTGGTCAATCGTGCTAATGATAAGGTCGATTTCTGGCTACTCGTCTTCGTGTATCTTAATATAGCTTTTGAGGTCATAAATCAATTGACATATAATAAACGATTAGAACTGATAGATGTATTTATCATGAAGTTATGTGAATTATCTAATGTGAGTGTACAAATATCTTCCCGCTTCAAATCAAAACCTCCCGTCTACAAGTACGTACTATATCATTGGCCTCATAATAACAATAGGAGGAAAAACACCCAAAAAACTACCGTAAGCGAAATAAAGTCTCACTTGCACTATATTATTTTAGAGTATATCGTAAATTCAGGGTAAAAATCTTTCTTTGTCCCAAAACTCTGACGTTAACCATCTACGAGCAGCTAAGCTTATAAGAATTGTCATTACGTTAAATTTGTTTGTGCGTTGTTTCGTACGGGATTGGAACTCTTCGAATGCCGCTCTTTGAAATTGAGAATGAAGATACATGTTGTCGTTTGAGATGGTATATTTGAACAATTTAGATATTGGAAGCAGAAAGAGGGATGACGTTATGCGGTGACTAGTTCGAGACAAGTTGCTCACCTAGGGAAACATGCATGGAACTGCGGCAAATGGTGTCTAAAAACAAGGAACTTATATAGTACTACTAGCGGATATTAGTGGCAGCCCTCATCTGCGCGTAATGCTGAATCTGATATTCGGGGTTTATCTAAGGTCCTGAACATCCACGTGGGAGAGCACCCTATAACACGTAATACATCTAACTGGATCTCAGATTACTATTTAACTGGAATGGGTTCGAGTTGAAGAATTATTTCATACCAATTCAAGAGCCTTGAACCGCATCCATTTTCTTCTGCCCAATTTTGTGATTTATGTTCGACGAAAGTGAAATTGCATCTTCGTAATAAGGACGCCGAAGGAATATTGGTTGATTCGACGAACTACAATAAGTGATACGCAAAAACAATCAGCCGAGACAATCTCGAATTCCGTTTGTGATTAAGAAAATTCGATGAGACACTCCATGAGATGTCAAGTAAGGGAATTTGATGTGATGGGTAATCACTTACCGCAATAACCCTTTCTACTCCAAGACCTTTTACAAAGTCTAATATGGATTTGACCATAACCGTTGCAATACCTTTACGTTGTAAATCCGGATGAAGATCATATGCAATTTCCCAACTTCCTTTTTCTTTTTGTGAATAACCAATACTACAAAAACCAACTACCTTTCCTTTATTATTTCTCAAGGCGGATAATGGGAATATAGGAGCCGTTGAAATGGATTTGAGATCAGGAGAAGATTCGTTTATAAGCGATAGAGCGAGTTTTTCGAGAGATGGGATGGCTGAGGAAATGTATTTATAATCTTGCGTGGTGTACCTGTAGATGAAAATCAGTGAGTATAGATCCAGAATCACCCCAGATGTTCAGATTACTTGTGTATGACTCACGGGTATGGTCGAGTAATTGACCATCTGCCTATATCTGGATGATTAAACAAAGCAACCTAAAATACATTATACGTAAACTTGGCAATTCAACAATCTGGTATTATGCTTTGCAAATCATGTGAAGCTCACAGCATCATTGACATCGGTCTCTTGCCACAAAGTGAGTTTCAAATTATGATTCGGTAATTGTATATAAGGACCATTCGGGCCATCTTGAATAAGAGAGTGTGAGGGCATGCTACATGGGATTATGTTATATCACAATGGATTTTTGGATACGCGGTAAAAGGACTTGGCGTTCTACAACTGTTGACATCTTGAGAGAGCCATGAGATCGTAATTGTTTCTAATTCGAGTCGACAGAGCACAAAGGAACGACAATAATAGAGCTTGACCGGGAAGTTGTCATTCCACTCGTTCTCGGTTATCAAAAGCGACTCGGTCTTGACTCGGTCATAGCCGATAAAAGTCGCGTCCTGGACGTGGCTGTCCTCAACCACGGCTATCTCTGATTCATAGGAACGCATTTCGTTCAATTCGTAGCATGAGTCTTCACCAAATCTCCGGAGGATTTAGATCATCATGTTGCATTTCATATATTCTCGAAGTACAGACACAGAATTACAAGCCGGGACGTCGTTCCTACTACTCTTCGTCAGCATCTCCACCTGCGAGTGGTCCACCTTCAATGGGATCGATAGAAATGAGACCATCTCCACCAAGAGCTCTAGCTATATCAACACCAATATTCTGATATCCAGCAGTAGGGAATTGGTAGATCTACAGTTGCGTAGATTCAACATCAGAAAAGGATTCAGCTGCTTCTCCAATTAGAATTACTTACACATTGTACAGCTGCTTTTCCTAAAAAAAAAAATTACATACTCATTAATAATGCGAGAATATGACGCTGTAATGCTTCTATAGAAAATTTGACTCACTTCCATGCCAAATATCTTTTTCAAACCTTTCTTGAAAAGTTTCGAAGATAAAAATTGGTTGATCTGTAACCTCGTTATTACCATAATATTTAGGACAAAGAACTAAAAATCTAGATGACAAACCCGAAAAGAAATGAGTAATGATTAGGTTCATCCTTATTTGACGATGAAAGACTCACTCTTCTTTGAATTGATCCATGGTTATGTTGTTTGGTCTAAGCACGAATACAGGTTCAGGATAAGTAGGATGAATAGGTTTACCAGATATGCCAATAATGAGGGAACTGATAATTGCTAGAATAATCTTGATTGAAAACATTTTCGAAAGTATGTTTTAAGACTTGAAGAGTAGTAAGATGCTTATGTCTGAGACGAATAACAGGGGAAAGAATGATACGAAGAAAAGAAGTAAACTTATATATTATTTGATCTATAATCTGTCATAACAGGAATGTAGGATTGACGTGCTACACTATCAGTTTCTCGGTTGATCATCTCTCGGTCAAATGGCTTGGCTTGGCTTGATGGTACCTTTGATACAGAAGACATGAGCCTCAGCTGGGTCATCGGGGAACAGGCCAGGCGGAGTAACAGAATACAAGCGACTAACAAGATCAAGATGCGCTTAGATGCGGGCATGAATCCCATTAGAATACTATTCGATGACTTTCCCCTAGGTGATCACCTGTTCGAAGTGTGTGCATGCTCGCACGGTCGGCTGCGAGCATTGGCTCGTCTCGTGACCATAATGAACCTGATCCAATCACCAGATTCATCGAGAGTATAGTTACAAAACCACCACATTGGATCAGAACCTCCTTCCTGACACTATACCATATTCAGTCCGATTCCTCAAATCATGTTATTTCACGATAGTAATTATGCTTATTGGGGAGCATCTGAAGAATCCTCTACTGGGAGAGTATGAACAATACCATCTCCACCAAGAGCCATAGCTACGTCTACACCAATGTTTTGATATTCAGCTGTGGGGTATTGATAAATCTAAAACGAGGGATTGAATTTTAGACTAATCAGCTGATGAAAAATTGGCGAAATCAAAAGAAACACTTACGCAGCTAACATCTGCTTTTCCTATAAACCATCAAGGGAGGAATTTGAAAAGTTGTTTCATCAGTATTGACCAATGATAAAAGATGATATGGACTTAACTCACTACCTTGCCAAGTATCTTGATCGAAACTCTCTTGAAAATCTTCAAATACGAAAATTGGTTTATCGGTAATTTCACTTTCTCCATAATATTTAGGACAAAGTTCGAGGAATCTATCAAGGCAAAATAGAATGAGCTCATCAGTTGATGAATAGATTTCACCCGAACTGGGATACTTAATAGTCCACGGGACATTGATATGAGGATGATTTACTCACTCCTGCTTGAATTCCTCCGTGGTGATATTTTCAGGTCTAATAACTTCTACTGGACCTGGAAAGTCTCTTTGGAAAGGAGAAGCAGATACACTGACAAAGAGAGATGTGAAAAGAGCGATGGTAAGTTTAGTGTAGTACATTTTAACGTGATTTTTATATTTCAGTCGATCGTTGTAATGTGATTTGTTCAAATGATCACTATTGAAGAATGATTAATATCTCTACGATATTGATATACCTGCCAACGGATTGATATTTATGTACTTGAGACGATATGATCAGGTAGTCGTTCAATCCAATCAACCCACATGATCCACCATTCGGCGAACAGGATGAACGGGTTTGTTGTCTTGGCAATTGATCGAGGAATGGATATTCAAGGGGTAGATGGTCATAGTGGAGCCTAAATTAGCTTGTGTGTGAAGAATGATAAGCTCAAAGGAGGTTCTGACGTTGATTGAAGCCGGATTGAATTCCCTTGTGGCTGAGTTAGCGGAGCGAAATTATCACCGAGAAAACCGTCCGAGCGATGGGGCCAAGCGGGATACTGTATATCTAATGACCATATCGATGGAATTCTGACTCATGAATTGCGCGTCTCATATCAACGTGTACACAGGATTGATGTAATTCATTGCTCAGGGGAAGATTATTGTACAGTAGAGCAGTTCTAAGAGAAATTTCCGAAGTCTGGGAGATGCAATGAGATAGTGCATGTATACAACACATGCGATACACCTTTATGCACATATCATACATGAATCACAAGCTTACATTCCACTAGCGGTTATATTGCCAGACGTCTTGGGATCAGAATAATTAGATACCCTCATTAGCAATTGATCCACCAAGAGAATCAACAATTTCAAAAGCAACGTTCTTTTCGCCACCTCTAGTTTTATAAAGCTGTAATAAAGTGTCTAATATGAGCTAAAATCGTTTTCTGGGGTTTGGTCGAACTTGTGAATACCGTTGAACTTACACAATTAACAATTGCTAAATCTGATAGCAAATATAAGAAATAGTCAGTTGAAGCAATATCGTAGAACTGAATTGCATTCCTTTTGTATGAATTAACTTACATTCTGGGGAATTACCTTCCGTTCCACCTCTAATAAAAATTGTTGAATCGTAATACCATCCATCAGAAGCAGTTGGAGGTGAAATCCAAATAGGACAAAGTCTTTCGAAACTATAAATGAAAAGGTACGGTACAAGTATTGTAAGAATCATATTACTCGAAATTCGAAAAGGGATAACGTATTTACTCTACTTCAAATTGATCCATTGTTACATTATTTGGCTTAGCAACTAAAATAGGATTAGAATAATTATCTTCTTGTGATTTGATAATCGTTAAAGTTGAGAAAATGGTAATGAGAAATGTGATACTTGAACGCATTTTGACTTGATATTGAATTATTTTTTAAATAACAAATTAGGTTTTGGTAAATGTAAATGTAAATAAAAATTAATGAAAAGGTTAATAAAAAGACCTCTCAAAATCCAGTCAAAAAATTCCACCTTTATATAAGAATTTATAATATGTTTGAAAGGATATGCCAAGATTATCAAAAGGAATAGCATTGCTTTCGTTACATCGCATTTCTCCCGGATCACTCTATAGGCTTTTTCATAGTTTATTTCGGTAATTCGCCATGTAACTCATGTTCTAGTGTACTCCTGATCCCGGGCTCACGGTCATTCCGGTATGAATTGTTGATCCTTCAGCGCTATGATACCTACCCAGCCCAGCCTCGACTACTCGTTCACCTTGTGTTGAATGCTCAAATCAGCTGGTACAGAATTTCACTCAAATTTCATGCTGAGCCTCATCTTAGTCGGATTACAGTCCGGATCCGAAGACCCATCAGACTCCACACATCTAATGATGATTCATCAGAAGTCGGCTGATCCACTTTATTCGAACAGGATCAAGCCACCTGTAACAATGTAATCGAGCAGAAGACAGGAGATGACATGCATAGCGTA
The DNA here is from genome assembly GCF_000512605.2 of Kwoniella pini CBS 10737. Taxonomy (NCBI): domain Eukaryota; kingdom Fungi; phylum Basidiomycota; class Tremellomycetes; order Tremellales; family Cryptococcaceae; genus Kwoniella; species Kwoniella pini. Next base: position 3,354,271 of record NC_091716.1, on the reverse strand, counting down.
AGATCTATTCCGAGTCATCTAATACAATCTACAAAGTGTCTGATTCATTTCTTAATCAAGGTATGACGACGATTTGTATTCTCATAACTCATGACTATCCCACTCCGATAGGTCTCACAACTTCGAACTAGCTTTCTTATTCCTTTCCAAAACAACCTTGATCTCCTCAGCTGCCTCGCACAAAGCTTTACCGAATTTTTCAGCGTCATTGTTCTTAGTTGTGATACACCATGTAATCTTATTATCTAAAATAGAATAAGAAAGACCGTATCCATCGGGGACCACTATCATTCGCGATCATATAGAATCAGCATTTCTCGTTCAATTATGAGGTCACAAAGCAAGAAGTTTCGCTCACCTTCACCGTATCCCCAACCATCAAGGAATTTACTACTCAATTGACTTGTACTTAATTCCCAATGACCACTTCTTAATCCATCTTCATCCGTAAATACTTCAGGTATTTTCTCTCCTTCATCAGTCTTGACAAGTTTCTTCAAACCAAAAATATGTCTATCAACTCCTTGACCTTGAGAAGCCCATACGGAATATTGAATATGCCTTTCAACAGCTTTTCTAAGGTTTGATTCTCGTTCTGAATCGGTAGCGGAGTCAGAAAACATAGATTCGGCAAAAGCTTTAGATTCGTTAGATGCAGATCGAATGACTTCTGTTCGTCCCAACAGATATTTTCGAGTTTGACATGATTCATATGTTATACCTGGTCTTCCGAATAGTCTGGTGAATGCTAACTGCTTGACCATTTGGACCCATCCATCAGGAGAAATTTTATGGGTTTTGATAAGTTCTTTACCGTATCCTTCAAAGTTGACCATCTGCAACGTGAATCATATCTATCAGTATCATGCTCTTCCCTGATACCGGCTCTTCCCAATTAACATGGCCAAACGACCCTGCAGAAAACAGAGAATCAACATACCTTCAAGTCCTGCAACTTCATCTCCTCGCCAAACCCTTGTTTCGACTTAGCTACAATACTTTTCAGCTTATCATCCAATTCAAAGTCTAATTCTTCGACTTTAGGCATAGGGGTTTTGGCTTTTTCATTTTCAGGTAATTCTAATGGGATTTTACCAGCTTGTAAGGATCCAAGCATGAATTCATTGAGACGCAAAGTGGGTGTACCGTCGAGCATCGAGTCTGAGCAACAATACATTAGTCATGAGTTCCTGCTGGTAATGCAGCTTTCGATGTTTTTGTATATGAAGCACGCACGTTCACCATTGAAACCTGTTTCACCGTTGGAATCCACTATGATTTGATGCTTGTCAAACCACCTATTCGACCCTTTGTCCTTGGGTGATCTATCATGACCACCAGCCCAAAGTGACCACGCTCTAGCGTCTTCCGTCGAGGGCGCTGGTCCATCGTCGAGACAGACGAGGAGGATTGCGGAGTCTATAGCGTCGATGGAGGATTTGTTGTTTGGTGAAAGGTTTACTAAGTGGTCGCGAGCCTGACCATCAAAGTTCAGAGGTATCAGCATTGTGTCATCTGTATGCGAAGCGGGATTATTGGACAGAAAACGGAGATTTAACTAGCTTGATTGATCAATAGAGAGAGAATCGATCACTCACTTCAGTCCATACATCCCTGTTGTCAACGGTCAGAATACCTACTCCACTTCCTTCTCCTTGCTGATCAGCCAGGTCCTTGATCTCTTTGAATGCGTCCACAAGCTCAGATTTACTCCTTCCTTGTGTATCGACCTTGTAATACCTGTTTTTTCGTAAAACGACGATATGGTGATTCTGTGCTCCGTGGTTGGTGGGGACATCAGATGGTTTCGTCGGTGTTCGGACTGCGTTGAACCTATTCCGGTGTGAGCTATTTTTCAAGGTGAGGGTTCGAGATGCGAAACAGCTTACAGGTATTGATATGAGTTCATACATAATGCTTGTCCTTTGACTTTTTCAGGTTCAAGTATCTCGCTGCGTATTCACAGTATAATATCAGCTTGTGCTCTGCTTCAGGCCGAAGGCTAGAAGCAATCGATAAGCTGACTAACCTATCGACGAGTTTCTTGAATTCCACAGTAGCTCTTACAAGCTCAGCAGCCCTTTCTTCTTGTGATTGACCATTGCCTAAACCTCTCTTGTGAATATAGAAATACGATACATCAGGTATGATTCGTCCTCTATATCCCATATAAGCAACTTCATTCCACCATTCAGATAACCATGAATCCTTTTGAGCAGCTCGATCTTCTAATCTCTTTTGGAGAACTTTAGAAAAGTCGTCATTCAAGAATTGTTTTACGAATTTTTCATTTCGAGAATAAGCTTCTTTTGATAAAAGTGGTTGGAGAGTTTCAAGGTATTTGTGAAATGTTGAATTTAACGTTGGGATAGGTAAATGTGGAAGATCGCCTTGAGAGGCGTATAGTGGTTTCACAGAGGATTGAGATTCGGATTTAGGAGTTGGCGAAGTAGTCAAGGGTCTTTTGGAAATAGGTGATGACATTTTATATGCCTAATTTTCTCGTCAGCGTATGCATAACTATGATGATAGCAGAATGTCCTCACTTTGACACTCGGTAATAAAGCTGAAGACCGAGATATACGTGAGACAGATGAAGAAGAACGAAGTAGCATTTGTGATTTTGGCTTTAGTTATATTCGTGATTGATGTATATCCTGCACAAGTTGTATTCGATATGATTTGCAGTATAGTCTAACCTAGGTTTGTATGGACATGGTGCTTTTCCCCATGAGTTATTGGTGAATGATTTATATATATATTTGGCAAAGTGAGGATGAACGTATCAAACACAACATAACATTTTGTGCCGATGAATTCGGATGCAGCAGTTTAGTGAGTAGAGTGACGAAACCCTCGACCGGTTTAAATACTCTTTTGTATAACCGGTCGAACACCGAATAACAAATCATCGCGTGGCGGTTCAATTCCCCCGGTTTTCATTAAGCGAGATTTGGTATTATGAGGAGAATTACGGATCGGAATCTCTTTTTTTCCGAGTATTGGGAAGCTTTATAAGGATTGACTACTGTGAATGCGGTGAAGAATGAGAGTACTGTCAACGGTGATGATGATGAGATCTCTCTTGGTCAGATGAATCGGTTGAGAGGCTGTAGTGAGTAAGATCAGGATATTTCTTTCCAAAGCAGCGACGTATACTGTAACGAAAAAGATGCCGCTTCCATGATTCCGCTAGAACGTAAAACGTAAAATCTTGTAAAAATCAACACATTTTCTCTGAAGTTTGCGGGGTAGGCGATTGATTTTGACATTTTATATGCGGGGTACACAGCCTCCACCCATATAATAATCAAGGATCAATTAAGACTTTTTAACCTTTTTATGAACGAAATGAAACGGCAAGTACGTTTCACATTTTAACCCATTCATTCACACCAAGCCTTTCTCTTTAAGCCATATGTAAGGGAGTTGAGTAAAAGATGAGATCATGCAATCTGTATTTGTATTATTATTATGAAATTTGATCGACCATAATTCCTATTCATTGTATTGTAATAATCAATTATACTAAACACTCTTTTTTAATAGTAAATCGACGCACGGATCGTCTACCACGCACTCGACACACTTCATACACATACTTATCAAAGGGTCATTAAGGATAAAGGAATGAAAGTATTATTCTGGAATTAGACTGTATTTGTATTTGTAACTCTTTAGACACAGCATAGCATATACCTATAATCAATTTAGCAATTGCATTTCATTCATTCATTGTGAGTGCACGCTTTTAAACGTCGATCTATGGTATCGACCACCTAATACCACAGGTCATCTCCAACTTATTAGATATCAGTAGGACAGTAACGATTCTCCTGAAATAGCATACATTTGCCGCTCGATGCTCGACGATCGTTCTTCCGACTAAATACAAACCACTCGCATTTTCCTTTCTTTACTGTATCTGTATAACGAACAGTTTCAATCTAACAGTCACATCATCCGAACTTGATTCGACATCGCACCCATTCGATCGGAATTGACGACATGTCGCATCGGCCTAACTCATCGGGAGATTATAGAGATTCACCTCCAAGTCATCGATATTCCCATCTAGAAGAGAATCGAGCATCACCAGCTCAGTATGATGTAGAAGAAGAACAAGGTGACCAAAATCAACCACTTCGTCAAGGTATATCATCACCTTTGCATTCTCCTTCAGCTTATCCTGATCAATTCCAACCTCAACAAACTGCTCCATATCCTTATCAACCTTCTGATCGAAGACGATCGTATCAGAATCAATCATATCTCCCACCTTCAGGTCCAGGACATAATGTGGGATACGAAGATTCACCAGATCCAAATGCTTCCACTGTATGGTCAGCATATGATAAAATAGATCCAGATAATTATGATGGTGTGGAATCTAAATCTAAATTATATGATCAAGAAATGGAAGAAGGTGAAATGATAGTTAAAGAAAAGAAAGGAAGTAGGAAGATTCATTCAACTGAAGTTATTGCTACTACTAGAGCTAGAAGATGGTGGATTCGTATAACTTGGTCATTAACTTGGTGGGTTCCAAGTTTTCTATTAATCAAATTAGGTGGATTGAAAAGGCAAGATGTTAGAATGGCATGGAGAGAAAAATTAGCAATTTTCATAATGATTATGCTTTCTTGTGGTATTGTATTATTTTACATTATCGTTTTTGGGAAGTTATTATGTCCAAATAGTGACAAAGCATGGAATACGAGTGAATTAGCTACTCATCAAGGAGAAGATGATTATATGGCAGCAATTGCAGGAAAGGTGTATGATGTGAGTCAATTTCCTTTCCAATCATGAGTTCCCTAATAATGATTCCTTTTTCCAAATAGTTCACCAAATTCTATAAAGGGCAACATTCCGATTTTTCAGGCTATACAACATCAGCAGATGTTATGCTTGAGTTCGCTGGACAAGATCTTACCAATTACTTCCCCATGCCAATGACTCTCGCTTGTCCTAATTTAGTGACCAACGAAGATCTGGCACTCATGAAAGCGAATTTTACACCGATCGTGGCTTACGCCGTTCATACAAGTGGTAGTCAGCAGACTATAACGGGTACAAAGCTTGACGACGATGATTGGTACACCAATCGATTAATGCCGGATCTGGAGCAATATTACAAGGGAAGTTATGTTTTTGATAAAGCAACTATTGAAAATGGCGCGAATAGCGATTCAAAGTAAGCGGGCCTTCACCACATCCTAACATCATGACATCTTTGAGAGCAATAACCTGATATTTTGCTTGATATCACATAGACAATGGGCGATATATAACAAAAAATTATACGACTTATCTGATTATTTATACACGGTTCAGTATTATTCGGGATCGAGCGGAACGGATCTCCCAAATTACAGCTTTCTAAATGAAGATATCACTGGTCTTTTTCAAAGTTCCGCCGGACAGGATATAACCAAAGCTATGAATGAAATTTTAGCTAAGATGTCAAGCGACGATGTGGCTAATAATTTGAAATGTCTCGATAATGCCTTTTACGTTGGTCAAATGGATTTCCGTAAAGAAGCTAAATGTTTGGTTCAGAATTATTTGTTATTAGCTTTCAGTATTATCATTATGGTCACTATCGGGGCGAAGTGTAAGTACCATCTTTAGGCATAATCCCACCCGGCAACTCTGATCATTGGTAAGACGATACTAATAAGTTGACATCATACTTGATCTAGTCTTGGCGGCATTACAGCTTGGTTCGAAGAGACAACCTGAATTGCTTGACAAGTTCGTCATTTGCCAGGTTCCTTGTTATACTGAAGGTGAAGAATCCCTAAAGAAAACGATCGATTCACTAGCTGCGCTCAAGTACGACGATAAGAGGAAGTTGATTTTCATAATCTGTGATGGTAATATCATTGGATCTGGAAACAACCGTCCTACCCCTCGAATTGTGTTAGACCTTCTAGGTGTAGATCCCAAACTTGATCCGGAACCACTTCTATTCAAATCGATTGGAGAAGGGTCGAAGCAGTTGAACTATGGGAAGGTCTACAGTGGCTTATATGAATTTGAGGGACACGTCGTGCCGTGAGTTTATGGCCTCTTCCTTCTTGGATCAATCCGTTGCATAAGGATATTTGCAACAGCTCAAGCTGACTCGGTTTGGCTTCCGAAGATACGTTGTCGTTGTGAAAGTTGGCAAACCTTCGGAGACTTCCAAACCAGGTAACAGGGGTAAACGAGATTCACAAGTGCTCCTCATGCAATATCTCAACAGGGTTCATTTTGAAGCGCCTATGTCACCATTGGAATTGGAAATATATCATCAAATGCGGAATGTCATCGGGATTGATCCTGCTTTCTACGAGTATATATTCCAGGTGGATGCGGATACGGTGAGCTTCTTCTGAAAAATTGCATACTTGTCAAGCCGATAGACTGACTGATTTTTCCCAGACTGTTACCCCAGATTCCCTCAATCGATTGATTTCTTGTACATCGGACGATCAACAGATCATAGGTATTTGCGGAGAAACTAAAGTTGCCAATGAAAAGGAGTCTTTGACCACTATGATCCAAGTCAGCTACCAATACGATTCTCAAATGAATTGCAAAGCTGACGTTGTTTTAGGTCTACGAATACTATATCTCCCATCACTTGACAAAAGCCTTCGAATCCCTTTTTGGATCCGTAACATGTTTACCAGGTTGTTTTTCAGTCTATCGAATCAGAACAGCAGATAAAGGTCGACCAGTCATTATTTCCTCGATAGTTATAGATGAATATGCCGAACCTAATGTCGATACTTTACATAAAAAGAACCTATTCTCTTTGGGTGAAGATCGATACTTGACCACTTTAATGATGAAGCATTTTCCAACTTTTAAAATGAAATTTACACCTGATGCAATTGCTCATACGGTGGCTCCTTCAAAATGGAATGTCTTACTTTCCCAAAGAAGAAGATGGATCAATTCGACGATCCACAATTTGGCCGAATTACTTTTCTTGCCTGAAATGTGTGGGTTCTGTCTCTTTAGTATGAGATGGATCGTTTTCCTAGACTTGTTGGGTACCATTGTGAGTCCGTCATTCGATTTAGATCGAGATCCAAGCTAAAACTTTGTGAAATAGATCTTACCTGCTACATGTGTTTATGTGAGCTAGCCTACTGTCCGGGTCGAAAACAACGCTGATTTCAAGTATGCACTTAGCTTGTTTACCTGATCGTTGTTGTATCGACACACGCCGCGGCTGTTCCCGTCATATCGTTAGCTATGATTGGTGCGGTTTATGGACTACAGGTGAGCTGTCGCCTTCTTGGATTTGGGTCTCAGCTGACAATCGAGATAAAATTAGGCTTTAATCTTCATCCTGAAGCGAGAATTCATGTTAGTTGGATGGATGATAGTGTATATCGCTGCGTGAGTGGAAGTCAACCTGTTTGTGGTCCGAAAAGTGCTAACCTGCCACCATCTTATCCGCAGCTTCCCGATCTATTCCGTCTTCCTTCCGTTATATTCCTTCTGGTCGATGGACGACTTTAGTTGGGGTAATACTCGGTGAGCTTCCTGCTCAACTTTTCTTGATCTGAAAGACCAAAGCTGATACGACGATGTATTGTAGTAAGGTGGTGGGAGAGGGTAACCAGAAGACGGTTGTGTACGAGGATGACGAACCTTTCAACGAGGGTATGATCCCATACAGAACGTTTAAAGGTAAGTATCGGGTTCTGAAAAAGTGAATCTTGTCACACACAAGCTAACCGTACTTGCTTGCAGAGTACGAAGCCAATGCATGGGAGACCGCCTCATTACATTCCGAAAAATCAAGAGTAACTACACATACATCAATCTCCCGAAACCTTCACCCATACCCCATATCCAACAGAGCACCCTCATTCCACTCTTCCACATCAGAATTACCACCGGGGGCAGATTATTGGCGAGATTCATCACCGCTCGGCCCTCAACATTCTTCCCGGAATTTACGTCATGCCGAATCAAACCCTTCGTTGCGAGCAGGTTTCACCCCTAGAGATAGAGTTCAAAGTATGGCTGGAATGTCAATGTGGGGTAATGGATCTAATGTGAATTTCGATTCTGCTGGACAACCAGGACCTATGAATCCGATGTTTACGGGAGGAAGCTTTATGGATAATGGTTCGATGAGAGGTAGCTTTTATCCTCCTCAACAAGGTATGATCAATCCGATAATGGGAGGTATTCCTCAAATGGGAATGATGGGACCTATGGGTCCAATAGGAATGAATCCAATGCAACAAGGTCACATGTCACCACTTCATACGGGATCTCAATATGGTGGAAATATGAATATGAATATGGGAATGGGAATGATGGGTATGGGTGCACCTAGAAATACGATAATGTCAAATATGAATTTACCCCAACAACAACAACAACACCAGCAAATGAATCAATCTAGAATGTCTTCTTATTCTTTAGCTACTACTACCAATCAACTAGGAAAAGAAAGAGATCCATTAGGTGGATTAGTTATAGATGAAAGGGAATCAGAAGAAATTGAAGATGAAGAAATATTAAATAAATTGAAAGCTTGGTTAAATAAACAGGATTTAATGAATGTGTAAGTTTTCATCTATCTATTTTCAAAATTTGAGCAGTAATGATATTAAAGTTAATTTTGATTGAATATAATAGAACAAAAAGACAAACTAGAGAAACTGTTTATACACTTTTCCCTAATGCTGATTTACAAAGTAGAGCAGGATGGTTAAATGAAAATATAGATAAGATCTTGAGTGAATCGTAGGCAGATCTATAAGCCAAAGAATAGAATAGATAACATAATCGATTTTTTACATATTCATAGCATCTGTATTTTAGTTAATAACAATATTCATTCAGTTAGTTTCGAGTTTATAAGTATGATCAATAGAAATGGACAATAATGCATATGAGAATTTTTTCGTGTGTTCACTTGGTATTTCTTTCATTCTTGGTGTGCATCATATTGGTCTATAATTGTGATCAGATCATTAAGATAGCTGTGCAGTATAAAAGGTGATCGTGATCGCAAGCTCGGTGTGTAAATAGCCGCCAGCTGAGCGGTGCAATTTGAAAGATCATCAAAAGTGAAATTCGGTCACCGCCGTTTTAGCTACTTTATATTTTAGTCTAAAACAAAAGATTAATTGACTGACCCTTTATCGATTAACTATGAATGATTGTGTAGTGTGTGGTATGAGGTCAACGGACACGTTGGTATTTGATCTGCTTAACATACCAAAAGAAACAATGGAACGGATAAAATGATACGTCTATTTGTGGAGCTTCAAGTGGTTTTTCTTGTTTAGTGAATAATTCGAGGCTGTGTTTGTAATACGTTGAACAAAAGAGGTTTTCGGTGATGATGATTTCCTTTGATTTACATGAGGCATCAATTGGTCAATGTAGATTTCAAGAGTGTATTATGCTTAGTAAGGTTGAATTACTGGAATATATATAAAGAGTACGAGTATATTGAAAATAATCATACTTTGATAATTTAACAATATAACATTTTTTGAAAAGAATTAAATTAACATATTTTTAAATCAATTAAATAATCTTTTTCATAATGTTTAATAAGTTATTCATTTCTACTCTTACTCTATTTATTTTTTTAGGAAAAGATGTATTAGCTTCAAGTGATAGAATTGATATTTTAAGACCTACTTGTATTTCGGATAATCAAATTTATGCTTTAGCGTAAGTTCAAAAACTTTCCTTCAAAATCTTCTTACCCGTATTTTTTATAAATTTATCATCCCTACATTGAAAGGTTTTTTTTTTTTGGAATGATTAACTAAAAAGTATTTTTTTAAATTATAATAGATTTAAAGGAGTTTGTGATCATTTTAAAGATGATAATAAAGATGGATTAATTCATATTACTTCTTATACTAATGTAAGAAATAAAAGTAAGTAAATTTTAAATTTTATAATTTTGATTTTGATTTTGATTTTAGTAAAATTTGATTATATATTTGTTAATTATAAGTTAATTTTTTTTTTTTTTAATAGCCGCAGATTATATTTCAGCTTTCTGTGTGAGTATTTTTTTTTTCTTTTTTGAGATTTTAAAGCAAGTTTTGGAAATTTTACTGAATTTATATTTAATATTGAATAGAGTTATAATGATACTAAAAATCAAAATCAAGTTGTATTATTTACTACTGAAGTAGCACAAGCTTTAGGAGGTGATAAGAAATCCCACTAAACTCTGAATTATCGCTCCGATGGAGGTCATTATACTCAGGTTTGAAGTTTGATATAATCCTTTAAATTTGTAAGGTTTGGAAAATGACGATGTATACACGAATTGATTGAATGATATATTGATGCATAGGTATACAATGATAATGGTGATACAAACGTTAGATTTGACGTCTAATTTGAAATTTGAGATTGACTTTGTGATTATCGTCTTATCTTGCCTAATAAGTGGTTGATCTGGAAAAAAAAATAAAAAATAGTTAGCTTTACCTAAGATCGCGAATAGGAACATTGATTTCTCTCTAGATTTTTCTTGTTACACCATATTCATGACAAAGAGTCAAAGTATCTAAATCTCGAATGACTCGGCCAGATTGATAAATCAACTCACCGAACTCTTTCCTTTTCCACCAGTAGCATGTCTATTACTCATACAAGCTTGTAAAGCTTTTGCTGATTCTGCACATGTCGTTGTATGTCTTAAATCTCCTGTAGTTGCGAAACATGCTAATAGTGTTGATAATTCTGGTGCGCAAGGTACGACGATTTGATCTGATGTTGTAAGTTGTGCAGAGGTATGAAGAATGTATCGGTAGACAGATGGATGTGAGATCGGATCATGTGGGATTTGATATGAGAAAGAGATGAAATGGTTATATGAATCAGAATTGTAGTTTAAAATTAGGACGAAGTTAGCGATTTTGAAGATGATTTGAGATTATTGAAAGATAACGACTAACCTTTCCTTGGCCGAACTTTGAATCTAAAATTTCCCGATGGCATTTTACCCTTCTCTTTCCTTGTGACTGGTTGCTGAAAGAACGATACGCAGTGCTGTGAGACTTATGATTGTGATTAATGTAGTTTTAACCCAATGATGTAAAGAATGGTTTTATCGAAGACGATAGGACCTCGGAAAAAGTCAAAACAGCGAAGAGAGAAGAATCTATTTAGGTACTCCATTTATCCTTCACAACATCATACTCTCAGTCGCTTAATTCGTATTCAAGCAAGATATGCATATCACAATTCGAAGAACAAGCCATGCATGATGATTCTTGACTTGAACGAGACAAGTAGGTGAGTATATCAGCACAATAATTGACTTGAAGACTATATAGACTGATCACTTGAAAGCCCAATTTTACTTAATCGCTTTGATTCTAATGAAGATCGTTATGAAATCGAATGGCACCATGCAATGTAGTTCGCCCAGTTGGCTTGACATGTTTTCGTCAATACTACCAACTTAAGCCCTTCAGACAACAGATACAGCAATACAGAGTCAACATCATGACACTGTCGAGTCAAGCTGACGAGTATGAAATGAAAGTGAGACATTCGTCATGGGCTAATGTGAAGTTGAATGATAATCTACTTGGGGGAAACAATCACTCATTCACACCACACTAGGACTGACCTCATCTATTCGTCTACGCGATGTCATTTATCTTCAGCTCAAATCTCATCATTCGTCCTCTTCTTTCTCTTCTCTATCTCCTCAATCTCGATTCCCCACTCACCTTCCGTCTATTCTTCCACTTCCTTCTCCCTTGTTGACACAATCCTCAGCACACTCCTTATTGCATCAAGACTAATATACTCAATCACATCCTACATCGCCCTACCTCACTCTTGTTCTGATTTGTATATAAGCCGTCCTTTTATACTTCCACTAATCTCGTCGACTTCCTTGCCGTATCGAACGTTCTACGTAATCAACCTGATTGAGGTCAAGATGGTACCCCGACCACGTCCTGATCCATCTCGTCGGTCTCGCTCGGTCTCTCACCCTAGAGCCCATTCAGATCGTCCCACATCATCCGCAACACGATTAGGCAGAAGACGTTCAGTTCACAATCCACCATCTATTCCGTCAGATCGTGTTACACGATCCGCAGTAGGTTTAGGTAGAAGACGTCCAATCCGACATTCACCCACTTTTTCGTCAGACAGGTTAACGGACCCAAACATCCCGCAAGCGGAGGGGCAGTCAGCTGTAGTGGATACTACCAGTATGAGGTTAACGGATCAAGGTCAAGGTCAACAGGAATCTTCCTCCACTACTATGCTTCATACGGCCAACAGTAACCAGCAATTCGGTACTCTTCCCCAACTGCGTGAAGCTGCAGAAGGTCCAGATCCGCATCCTCCCACCGCCGGTCTCACACCTCAGGATAGGCCTAACAATGATGCCACGCTTCCGGTTCAGTCTGTACACACTTCTGAACTTTCAACCCCCCTACGAGAAAGTTGGGAACGTATGTGGGAAAACTCAAGCTCACTTGTCGATCTCTTCGATTCATCAGACTTCGACTTAACTAGCGGTTCCTCCCCAAGTAGCGATCGGCTTGATGGGGTTGAAGATTCTCCGCACTCGTATGAACACACGGATCAACCGGCTCGTCATTACCAAAGTAGCCACATGCAAGTTACGCCAAGTGAACCTGGAATGATTGATCCATCGATCTCACAAAACTTAGCTCCAGCAGTCTTGAATTTTATTCGGCAGCATGGGGCGGTCACAGCAGATCCCATTTCCCAAAACAATCCTGACACTGGTGATATTCTGCAAGATACTGCTCAACAACCTCTTGGTGCCCGAAGCAACAACTTCAATCATGGTAACATCCTACAAGATATTACTCGACAAACCCTTGGTCCCAAACATTACGATGATCCTCTGCAAGACATTACTAATCGCACTACCAATCCCCAAAGAAATCGCAATGCTAGTAACATCCCTCCGAACATCACTCGGCCAGCTTACAATCAGTCTCAAGTGAATGATCGAAATGAATTCGTGATTCGCTCTGATGTTCAGGACGGCTCAACACGACGTTTCAGACCTTACCCGACTCAACTGATCAGGGCCGACCCTCATCTCGTTCCTGCTTCTGGCCAATATGATTCAGCCGCTCATCCTTTTCTTCAATATAATTTTCAGGCAATAGCTACTCAGCCCTTCAATCATGGTGCTGCTGCGAGCAACCTCGCTCAACTATTTCCTCAGGAAGCTGGAACGAGCAGCAATTACCCGCCGCCTCCTCCACCTCTTAGTTTGGATTACCATTATGTTCAACCTTTACCTCAAGTGGACCCCGCGGGTCCAGCAGACATATTTTATGGTCGTAATGCCGTTGCACAAGACTTCTCTCATCACGGTCCGAATCAAACTCAGCCGATCACCATGAATTCAATGGCCCCAAGCTTTGTAAGTCACCAACATGACAATACTCAACCTTCGCTCCAAAGTCAAGCTTATATCCCCGCATCTCAGGTCCATCATCAAAAAACCATTCAAGGGAACCGCTCTAGTCAAGGGTACGATCAAGAATTGCCCAGCAACATCAATACGACCATGATACCACCGCATGACCAGTCTACTTTAAACACTGATCCCGTGCCTCCACCCCAAAATGCGCTAACACTACTGGACACGCAATTCAATTATAAACGTGATGGCGGCGCTGCTCAGCAATCTTTCCAACACGAAACAAGACAATCAATGCCGGAGCCGGCCACGATTGGGGCGTTACTGGCCGATCCTGGCGCCACATGGCCTTTCGAGGTAGGTGGACAAGTTGGGAACCAAGCCACTACAAATCATCCTGGGTCGGCACCTCAAACAGCCGTCGGAGGTCTACCCGGATTGCCGCCCTGGAACGTATCGGGGCAGAAGCTGAACCAACAAGACCCTGCTTCGCTCGACCAACCACCCTCTTCTTTCACTATCACCAGGGAAATGGATCGTAAGCCGACTTTTGAATATCTCAATCGACCTGTCCCTGGTGCTGCATCCATTGACATGGCTCAAAGAGCCATATTGATGGGGGTTCAATATGCGGAAAACAATCCTTCGAGCAGTTGGCAGAACTCCGCACGACCTGCAGCTCCGGCGCCACCAACCACGCTCCCTGCGGCTGGCCAATTTGCACTGGCCTCTCAAATTGATGTAGCCATCAATTCGAATCTGTCAGGCTTCCCGACCGGCGATCCTGAACCACGATCAGGGCATGGCCTTGTGCGACCACCCCTCGCAGAAACAACGGTACAAGGACTTCCCTCCGATGTCCTTTATACACCTGCTGTATATGACACCTTCCTGCCAAGCGGGGGTTCCCAGCTGCCAACCCCTGGTCTGGTCACTCCAAATGACTACACTGCACCAACCTCAGCAGAATCCACGTACGTTGAAAGATTTTCTGATGATCCCGCTCGTTACATGGCCCAGCGTCTCGACTTGTTGACAAGTCCTCCTACCATTGGGCTGGACGGAAGACCAAGCGATTCCTCTCAGGCATACGACTATCCGCTTCCGTTGTCTGATCATCGCGATTTACATGGTAGAGAAGCTGCAGCGGAAGTTCAGGATATAACTATGGCGAAAGATGACTCCAGCTTTGTGGTTCCCGGTCACCTGAATCTGCGTGGTGGCAGCCCATACTCTAATCTGTTCTGTAATTGGTATATGAAGCGAACTCGATACATCTCAACGCAGAGTAGAGAAGAAAATGATGAAAGCGCGGCTTGTATCAACTTGCATGGCTCTAGAAGGTACGTAGGGTCTTCAGATATAATTACAGACATCTGTGAGCTCGATTCAGCCTATGTGACCTTTGGTTGTCGCTGATGCCTCGCCTTGATTGCCACAGCTGGTACTCAAGCTGATATACTTGCGGCCCATGACTTCGGTGGGGTGCAATGGCGAGAGAAATCTTCAAATCGTGATTTCCACTCATTTACATCACCTGCCAGTACAAGCAGGTTCTTCAAGGTACTCAGATGTGCGGCCGATGATCTACAGACTTCGGATCCACCCAACGCACCTACACCTGTACCTTTTCTTCTCCACCCTGCAACAAAATCACCGAGCTCGCCAGAACAGTCAGGTATACCACACTTCCTACTTCCGGCCCCGCGACCTGAATGGTATGAACGGATTATCAGAAAGCTCAGCAAACTCATCCATAAAGTCATCAAGCGCAAATACAAGCCTCAATCGCATGCTGACAGCCTTAATTCTGAGTACGTCCAGGCGATCGTCAGCTCGGCAACACCTTCTCCGCCACTTCAATCATTGATGACAGTCACTCATCATAGTCAAGCAGAAACGCAGCAGTCAGGTGCAGTCCCATCAGGTACTTCGCGTTCGTCGCCAGCAAGTGAGTATCCCGGAAAGGTTGACACTGCACGAGAATTCTCAACTCATGTAAGATCTCCTTACAAAGGATCTCTTCAGAGAAGCGAGTTACCACCTTCGCCCAAGACACGTTGCTCACCGGAGCCAGTCCTTCATCCACTGCAGATCATCAAGGAGCCTAACGTCACCGTCGCAACTAATCCACGAGATGAGAACAAGGGATACCATCTAAGCTGTGAGGCAAAGGACCAAGCAACGCGCTCCTCAACAGACACTCCACATACAGTCAAAGAAGCTTCGATCTGCTCACCGGTTTTACCGATGCTGGATCTGGGGAGCCCGACCCCAACGTCCGCTGAGCGATCTACCAAGAAAGGAGATCAAATTAGGTCTACGCCAAATACTGCTGAAGGTCCGGCTCATCCCGTTGGAGCGAAAAGCAGTAAAGCTCTATGGCGCAATCGATGGCGAAGTGTTATGGGACAAAAGCATAGTCACTCACATCCAAACACTCCATCGCTTCAACCGAGAAGAGCAATGGAAGGTGAATCGGTAGAATTGTCGAATGACCCAAGCCGAACGACGAGACAGGTTACATGCAACAAACCATCTCGCTCAGCAAGTCGTTGGTCAAGAAGAAGACGATCTGAATCCGTCCCTGGTCGACCCATCAAACACACCTGCCTGAGAGATCCCAGACAGAATACTGGTAATCAGGAGTTCACACCTATGATGTTACTAGAAAGTCTATGTCCCTGTCTTGGTATTGATTCTGGCATGAAGGATTCAGTGGAGGGTCCAGGACATCAAGGCCAAGCCCAGGTTCGCAGACGAAGATTTGATTTCGATCGAGAAGAAGCTCTCGCAGATCCCATCGATACCAGCGCATCCATCTATGGTCCTGTAAGGGAGTCAGAAGATCGAAGCCAATATCTTTTCGTACCGAGCGGTACTTCAACCACCCCTCAGACTGGTCAAGGTATACCCGAGCCGACTATTCCTTCTGTACCATCAGAGAAACAGACTGTGTATCCACCAAACGTTGAAACTTCTCGGCTGGAGTCCGGATCTTTGCCACCATCGAAGACTCCATTTTACTCCCTCGATCATGCTCAAGTCGAAAGCACTTCAAGTGGGCAGATCCTTGGCGGATACCAACTCGAAAGCTCTGTCGACGCTTCATCACATAGCCATGATCATCTGAGTACACCACCAGACTCCGCCTCGATTGGTCAGGATCCATCGCCGGCGAAATCTGGTGTAAGTGGTAAGACCTTCGGCCAAGACGCCAATACCCCTGGAACAGGTCCAATGAGCCCCGATAATGCGAATCTTCCTGCTGTACCACGCTTACCTATGTCTGGACGATCTGATGAGGGGATGTTAATTAGTGGGCTCGGAACCGGCGGCGCTAGAGTCACTGATCCCGAACAGAAGCCGCTTGAGGCGAAGATCAGAGATGTAGACCGTCCTGTGTACTCTCTCCCCAGCACCCATTATATCAATCATGGGACGCCGGCTCAGAATATCGCACCAGTGGTACTCAGGCCAGAATG
The DNA here is from genome assembly GCF_000512605.2 of Kwoniella pini CBS 10737. Lineage (NCBI taxonomy): Eukaryota > Fungi > Basidiomycota > Tremellomycetes > Tremellales > Cryptococcaceae > Kwoniella > Kwoniella pini. Next base: position 3,337,360 of record NC_091716.1, on the reverse strand, counting down.
GTCGATAGGTAGGGCCGTTCTCGAGGAAAATCTGAGGTACGGTCCGGACATAGAGAAGAAAGGTTGGAGATCATCATTCTCTGATACGGAGAGCATCTTCGCTTTCTCCCCTTTTCAGGATCGACGGTCACCAGGTAAGCATACCCCGAAACGAATGGTATCTTCCTAGCTGACATGAAACAGTAATCATAGAGAAGAGTCATATTCTTCCCTCTCGCTTCATAAATTGTATTCCACCTAGATCACCGAGTCCTACAGGCTCAGCAGTCTCAGCAGGGAGCGATAACACCATCCCCCTTTTCTCCTGGGGTCCACTCATCCATCCTCCAATCAACAAGCGGCCTTCAGGTCACGAGGCCAGAGATAACCTTTCGAGTAGGCCTTCGCGTCCGGTTCACTGGTCAAGCATCACTGAAGAGGGATCACCCGTTCATATGCATCGACGTTCGAGCGACCTCAGCGGATCTCCATTGAGCCAAATCATCACCCAAATGAGTTCTCTAGGTCAGGCGGTAGATTTAAGCCCCTTCGATCAACCATTTCAAAGTCGTGCGCCTCAATCAAAAAGTTTGATGACTGAAGGTCCAGGTAGTCTGGCGGGATGGTTAAACGACGAAATACTCAATCAGGCCGGTCCGAATCCAAATGTATTTTCCTCCAGACTTCAAAAATGGGTGGAGGATATGGGCGTCCCTTATGCTTTATATCCATCAGCTCAAGGTCACCCACACATCTTATCCTATTGGACACCGGAGGGAACATTGCATCACGATGAGCAAAATCCCCACATGATTACAAGCAGATTCGGTAATACGGCGCTGGCTAACGATCCTCTGCGATCCATTGTACCCGAATCGGTTCGAACCGACCAAGTTAGACCTTCAGGGGCATCCTTGCCTGAGCATGATGTGTTATCTCGATCTGCGGTAAATCAACAATCCATTGACGATACAGGCCCAAATACCCCTATTTCGGCTTTACCCCACATCACCAAGCATATACCGCCTGGAGGTACAGAAGAGGGCTTTACAAATCGTCGACAAATGCTGGAAGAGATGGTTGGGAGTGGTGTGTCATTGGGAGCAATTTCGAAAGATTTCAGTGAGGAGCCAAGCTGGATCGCTCACGTTGTTATCGATTCAGAGCACGCAATTCCAAGCGAAACATACCAAGGCGAACGAATCGGAATACAAGAAGATAGATCTATGGGTATACTGCAACAATCGAGGCAAGATGGATTGGTAGCTCCTCAGCCCTCGATACATGACGAATCTAGTATCAGAACTATTTCGCCAAATGGAAATCAACCTGTTCATCAACATTTACCTGAACCTTTCGACACGAGAAAGAAGATATTAGAAAGACTGTGGGATAAAATTAAGAAACCTTTTAGAAATTAATTTGTGAAGATAGGTATGAAAAATGATATAGTGTAGTCCATGTTCAGTGCATAGCGCTTCGAAGGTTTATAGCCGATTTTTGTGATTTCTGAAATGGCTTGAGTAACTTAAATCAGATGATTGATTATGATTGTGTTCGTAGTTTGTAGTCTTTTTGTGTGACATTGTATGTTTAGTTCCTGTGCGTGTAGCTTGTAGCAAATTATCTAATGTATCTCCGTTTCATGTTGACCAGGCTTTCACAGTTCACCGCTTGCCAGTCTGAAAGAATGTATGATGGCGATCCGATGTGTACAGTATCCCTGCAAGGGAATTGAGAGGGCTGACTGCCTATCCGGTCACCCGTATTACTTGACACAAGGAATGCAGCGATAAGAATAAAACGTATGTAACGAATATGCATTTTACATGATGATTAAATACAATTTTTGACATGTGAGGATGATTTTGTATAACAGGTCTACTACAGATTGACTTTGTACCTATATGAACAATGTAATTCGAATGTAAAATACGGAGATAGATAAAAGAGCTTTCTGCCGGAACGGAATTTCTTAAGGATGTTGGATCTTATCAGGATTAGAAATTTGGTATAATTCAGTGAAAGGAGAATCAACTATTTATAATGAATTGATGAATTAGTAAAGATTTATCGATATGATATAATCACCATGATCACCTCAAAGGATATGTATATCGGAAAATTCAAAAAAAAATTCAAAAAATTTCAAACTCACTTGATAAATTTGATTTTTTATCTTTATGTCTTTCTTGTGCTTTAGGTTTTTCAAATTTTAAAGGTATTTTAAAAGTTATTACTGATTTAATTTGTGGTTCTTCTTCTTCTTCTTCTTCCTCATCATCTTCAAGAGAAAAAGTTTCACTTAAAGGTGAAGAAATTTGAAAATCAATTATTGGATTAGGTTTAATTTCATTTTCCATATGTGTGAAAGTAGTAGAATTGGAAGAAGATATTTTGTTCAGATGTGATTTAGGATTATGATTTTCAAATTTTTTAAAAGTTTGTGTTAAAGATCTTTCAGTTGATAAATTTGATAATTCAGGTGGGAATGGATAATCATTTAAATCAATTTCTAAATCTAATTCAATTTCTATTTCTCTTTGTTTAGAAATTGGACTTAAAGAAGATTTGGATGAAGATGATGAAGAAGTTGATCCGTATTCCCATAATGCTTCTAAAGCTGAAGAAGATTCGAAATTTCTAGGATCAGATGGATTTTGATCTTCTATATGTATTTTGTTGATACCAAGAATGATATCCGTGTTGATCACATCGAATTCGTTGGCAAGTGTCGAAGTCTTTTCGTAATCGTTTGGATTAGGAGTATGATCAAAGTAAGATACATATCGACTGGGTTGACCGTTCGGTTGAGGGAGAGGTAAATTAACCAAATCTTCGAAAGTCGTCCTTGACTTTTTGGCTTGTTTTGCAACGTAAACATCTTGGAATGACCTTGACTTATTTGATAATCCGAGCGAGGCTAATGGACTGTCATTAGGAGAATTCTGAGGTACTTTCATTCTATGTGGTTTAAGAGTGGTACGACGTCCTGATGAATCGGAATCTCCAATAAATGATGGGTATTCTGGTGTATCCATTGAGGTCAGGCAGGTCGGTATAGGAGTTAGGGATTTGGAATGTAGATGTTCAGGTGTGATACGATGATGCGTATGAAACTCATACTCGAGATGGTGATCGTAAGACCTCTTGTCTGGCTCGCTGACATATGGCTCCGCAGGTAAGTTGGGTGTGGTCAAGGTAGGGGAAGGTGGTGTGTGTGGTGGCGAGGAGTTTGTAGGGCACTGGTGAAGTTTCAGCTTAGATGAAAGCAGGAAAAGCTTCTTATGATATATTCGTGAGAAGCTTGACTCACATTGGAAGATTGATGATCATTGCTACCTCTAGTGTAATCTTTCGATTCTCTGTTCTCTCCATATTCTCCATTCAAAGTTGGATGCCTGATTGATTTCCGTAAATCATCCTCTTTATCCCACTTTACATTCAACGAATTGGAAGTTTTTCGCTCTACCATCTTTAGTAACTGTAAACTCTTTCTCTTCAACCTACTCCCGCTGAAATTTCTCTGTTGATATAAGCTTGACTGGTCATTCTCATCATTCATCTTGACGCTTTCATACTGTACTCTTGCAGTATTGGCATGACTTGCACTTGTACTGACCAAGCTAGATGTAGAAGGTTGTGGTTGATATGATGCATTGCTGCTATCATTATTCACATTGAGTAAATTTCCATTTCCATGATCGTCTATATCTATCCAGTTATCCAATGTGTATGATGTGTTCGAAGGTGGAACTCGTTTAGAAGATGAGAGAATTCGCTTATGTCGTAATGAAGAGAAAAAGTCTGTTCGGGAAGTCATCCTTTCAGACTGTTCGACCACATCGAATATCACTAGGAATTGATTTGATGTACTTGAATATCTCAAGGTTAAGTTGTTTGTTGATATGAGCTTGACCACAACATCCAGTTTCAAAAGTTCAACTTAGGTCCATTGAGGAACGAGGGTTCATTTCACTAATTCACTTCGTTTTTAACCGAAATATCAAAATCATGCGCGGTCCATTTAGACTAATTTCAAGTGGAGGTGTACATTTCAGTTACGTAAATGACAGAAGCCCATTCTGAAACACCTAGTACTGGTAAGTAGTTTAGCTCGTGGTATGCATGTGAATTACGCGTTTGTCCTTATGATATTAAGAGATGTTAATTTGATACGCGTCGAAAGAACATCAACATTATATCAAGGCGAATTTGTTGATCTATTCTTTCATCGTAGGCATAGGCATATAATTATTAGCGCATGACATAATTGCAGGATACAAGAACATATCAAAAATTAGTGCAAGCAGCGAAGACCCCTTCAATACAAACTCCACATCCTATTATGTCCCATTATACAAAACCAAAACCTCGTCGTCCTCCAGGTGGTACAAATCAAATAACAACAACTAGTTCAAATCAAATACATTCAAATAATAATAATAACAATAATCGAATAAATAATTTAACAGAAGATCAAAAAGGTGAAATTAAAGAAGCATTTGAATTATTTGATTTAGATAAAGATGGTGCAATTGATTATCATGAATTAAAAGTTTCAATGAGAGCATTAGGATTTGATTTAAAAAAATCAGAAATTATGAAATTATTAAAAGATTTTGGAGGTGAAGATGGTTTAATGGATTTTAATTCTTTTGAAAGAATTAGTGAGTTTTTTTTTTTTTTTTTTTTTATCATTTTTTTGTGGAATTTATTTCGAAGTTGGATTTTAAATCTTTTTTTTTTTGTTTTTCTCGACTTTTTAATTGATTAAACTTCATAAAGATTCTTCATTTCGTTTTTTGCAGTAAATAGGAATAAAGCTTAATATTTTTATTTTTATTTCTTTTTTATTTTTAGTGACTGAAAAGATTTTATCAAGAAATCCTGAAACTGAATTAAGAAGAGCATTTGAATTATTTGATGATGATAGAACAGGTAGAATAAGTTTAAAAAATTTAAAAAGAGTAGCAAGGGAATTAGGTGAAAATTTAGGTGAAGAAGAATTGTAAGTTTGAATTTATCTTGTATTATTTTTTATTTATTGTTATCAATCAAAAATTAAATGATCAAAATAGAATTTGAGAAATTCAATTTCATTTCATTTCATTTCATACATGAATATTATAATTAAGATAATATTACTTTTAATTAATTTTGAATTAAAAATATTTTTATTTTAAATCGAGAATGTAATTACTGATTTATAGATGTTCCAATTACATTATACTTCGAATCGACTATAAAAATTGAAAACCCAATTTCAATATTTTCAAAACCTTTTCCTACCAATATGTATCAAATTTTTTTTCTCTAAAAACAGACAAGCTATGATAGATGAATTTGATTTAGATCAAGATGGTGAAATAAATTTAGATGAATTTTTAGCTATAATGTTAGATGGTGAATGAAATTTTATTATACAATTCAAAACCCATTTTATTGTATTTGTATTATTATGTATTTTTTTTCACAATAATTCCTAATTCTCAAACCCCATTACTGAGTATACTCGTACTAATTATATTAACATTTAATTGACATATTTGCATACTACTAAAATTAACTAATTATTATTTATACAAAGTTTTCAAATCGCTTCTACATCATTTTCTCCAGGAACCAAAATAGTAAATCTCGATTGATTTTCCATTATTCATAAACTACTTTTTCCAGTACTTGATCCACCAACAACTCCAACACCTTCTAAATGAATTAAAAGATCAGAAGTAAGGAAATCACTAGGCCATTGAGCTTTAATTTGAGAAGCCATATATTCACTTGCAATTTTAACATGAGAAGGATCAATTCCAGGTAATTTTGAAACTTTTGATGCTTCTTCTGAGAAAATACTTTGTAAATATGAAGGAGTGATTGCAACGCCATTATCTGTTTTTGAACCGTATTTTACCCATTGCCATAATTGGACTCTTGCAATTTCTGCTGTAGCTGCATCCTCCTAAATTCCGAAAAATACTTCGTATCAGCTTATAACTCGTTTGCAAATCGGCTAATGAGTCAAAACAACATACCATCAGGTAATTGATGGGTACGCATCCATTACCAGAAATCCAAGCGGCACAGTAAGACAACGCCCTACGGTATGCGGTAGAATTCCAAGATCAGTATTCATGCAATGATGCTCCCATCCGATTAATGACCTCGCGATCACTCACGCAGATACGTTATCCCTAACACCTTTCTCGGTGATTTTACCAGGTACAGAAGGGTCGGCAATTTGCTTATCAGTGACAGTAACGTCTTCTCTTCTGACATGGTACTGGTAATATCAATAAATCGTAAGCAAACAGCTTAATTTCCCGAGACTTGAGTCCCAGTGAACCCTGAAGTTTCCTGATTAGTGTGATTGGACTCATTAACCTACTTGGTTTGGTCCCTTCATATGCTCATCAAAGACTTCCAAAGCAATTTTTATCAAAGCAGGATGAGCGACCCAGGTTCCATCATGTCCAGCTTTAACTTCTCTTTCTTTATCGGCTCGGACCTTAGCCATAGCTCTGTTGTTCGCCTCGTTGTCATTTTTGATAGGGATTTGAGCTGACATTCCGCCCATAGCTGCGACCTTTCGTCTATCCGGTCAAAGATGATTAGTATCTTGATCGATAAAAACCGAAAGCAGCATGATATTTGACCCACTTGTGACATGTTTGGATTAGCAGCCTGACGTATGCGTCCATGAAAGGCACAGTCATGGTAACATCCGTTCGATCAGGGAAGACACATTCTTTGCGTGCTCGTTGTTTCTTGATGCTGAATTTAACATTATTTTGATATTAGCTGGGAGTACGCTTTTTCAGTCGAGATGGTTTCTTGTCTTTCACGAGCAGGCTGTTTCCTGCTATAGGACAGGAAATTCCCACTCCAGAGAATTGGAGTAAAACTGTACTCACAAACTGAAGATATAGTCCCATCGACCACAATTCAAACCACTGGAATGCTCTCTGAGCTCATAGAGTATTTCTTCCATTTGGAAAGCAGCAGGTAAAGTTTCAATAAGAACAGTACCTCTAATGATACCTTGAGGAAGCCCCAAATGTGATGTAGCGAGGGAAAAGACGTCATTCCATAATCTAGCTTCCAAGTGATGTTCCATTTTTGGTAAATAGAAATACGGTCCAGAACCCCTCTTGATTAATTCTGCGGCATTATTGAAGAAATATAAACCAAAATCAAATAATGATCCTGAAATTGGTTTACCGTCAATAAGGAGTCGAGGCTCAGGAAGATGCCAACCTCTTGGTCTAAATCGGAACATGCGTTAGCATGCAGGTTTTCATATGCCTTGTAGGCAATTTGCGAGTTGAAAGACCAATGTAGACTTACCGGACAAGGAGGACAGCAGGTTTTTCGGAAAGCTTGTATTGTTTGCCATTTGTCTCAAAGTCAATTTGTCGTCTAAGGTGGGTAACAGCCAGCGATCAGCTTTCGTATCCTACCTGAAAGTAGGTGTGAGAGAGTGCGCCTACCTGATAGCATCATAGAGGTTAACTTGACCTAACACCATATTTGACCAAGTAGGCGAGTTAGAGTCTGGTGAGAAGGCCGAAGGTCAGCTTGATAATTCTTCGTAATCATACGTAGTTACAGACCCAACTGCAATCTGAGCAGGGAGAAAAGCAAGTACCCACCTTCAAAATCAGCCATGAAAGTCTTCGCTCCGGAATTTAAAGCATTGATAACCATCTTTCTGTCTGTTGGACCAGTGATTTCGACCCTGATATAGTTACAGCCGTGTTAACAAAGAGGTGGTGAGAGAAGGTAGAGGTGACATGATGAAGAAGAGGAGCAAGATGTATATTCATTAGAATAAGATTAATCGAATTTCTCAAAAAGCTGAATTCAACTCACCTTCGATCTTCTAATCCTGGTGCAGGAGGAGCACATGACCATCCTGGAGAATCTCTTATTTCTTTAGTTTCAGATAAGAAAGTAAGTGGTTTACCCTTTTGGTCAATTCATTTTTAAAGAAAGTAAGCTTTTTTCACTTTCTTGAAAAATAAAATGAAATGAAAACTTACTTGATCTAATTCAATTTGTACTTTTTTTCTATTTTCTAATAATTCTTGTCTTCTTGAATCAAAAGTACGATGTAAAATAGTTAAAAAATTAATTGATTCTTTTGTTAAAATATGTTTAGCTTCAGATGGAATTGATGAAGTGAAATGAATTTCTTTTGAAAATGAAGTCATTTTGTGTTTTTTTTTGTTTGGGAAATGGGAAACGATATTAATTAATTATCACTCGAATACAATAACTCCTTTTGGATGTTTATTATACAATCTGAAAGATTGAATTTGAGCTTTATATATAAATATTGATGATCTTATGTTTGAACGTTTCGAATGTTAATTTAAATCTGTTTATATATCTTTATTACGAGTCAAACTGAGAGTAGAATGAATTTCACGGAGATCCGTTAATATCTTTTAAATTCCAATTCCAAATAGACAATTTAATTAGAATGAGCAAAAAATCGAAGTTGGAAATTAGATTTTATATACCGTCATGCGAAATAAGTGAGTGAAAATGATACGGGCTGATAAGAAGTTCAACTTGTTACTCATAAAACACAATAACCGTAATTTTGTTCCGGTTAATCAATTAAATAATCAAATAACCGGTTATATCATTTAATAATTTCATTCATTTTAATACGGATTTACTCGGAATCCTTCCTTGAACACATGTTCATTGTGTCATGTTATGATATGTAATGCTATGTAATGTGATGTATGACTTGTAGCTGATCCTTAGAAGCAAAGAGAAATTTGGTATTTGATCAAAGTTTCAATTTGAGCTAAGTCAATCAAGCGAATGAAAACGGGGAATGAACAAATCAAAAAACTCGATTGTAATTACCAGCTGATTGCACCGAATTATGTATTCAATACATGTATGTATCTTGATTCATGCTGTAATGTATAACAAATTCAGAAAAGAAATTATGAGAAATTGTGTCCAATTTCATATTGTCCATTGGAATTGATGAATCAGAATTTTGGTCTTTTGCGGTTTTCATTCTCTCTCCCCAACTACCCTTCTCTTCTGGGGATATTGCAAGTTCTTTTAGCCTCTTAAAGGTATAGGACTTTTACTTGGACTAGGAGTTAATAAACCACCATTTCCTAAACCAGCTCCCATTCCTCTTCCTGCACTACTTAAACTACTTACACTTCTACCTCTTTCTCTTACATTATTAATTTTACGCAATTCTTCAATTTGTTCAGGTGTATGAGAAAGAGATGCAAAAATAGGTTGAAATGTTGAAGTATGATTAGTATTTTCTCTTTCTTCAACAACATCTTCTGGTTCTTCTTCTACTTGATTGTGTTCATTTGAAATGAGACTATCAATATTTTCAGAATTATAATATAAATTACCCCTTTCAGAATCTAACACAACGTTGACATGTCCATTCCCGATCGACGATCTTGATTTTGGACTTGCAGATCCAGAATGTATACCAGTATTACTATCAATAGCACTTTGATTTGATATTGATTCATCATCTTGGGCACTTTCCGAAGTTCCGGTTGAATCATTTGCATTTCCTTGATTATTCTCGTGAAGATTTGCACTATCTTCAACTGTTGTCATTTGTGGAAATTTTCTCTTCAATACCGAACTTTGAATACTTTGTCTTCTTCTTTCTCTATCTTCGTCAAATTCCCCATTTGAGACTGGATGACCTAATCCTATAGGCATAGTTGAACTTCCAATATCCATAGGGTACAATCCATTTATCTCCTCCACCCCATTACCATTCCCGTTACCGATGATGATTCCCGGACTGAGAACCGGTACAGGGGAGTGGCCATTTGTGAAAGAGCTGGTTCTTCGATATGGATTTGGTGAATGATGGTTATGTGGGTAGTGAGGATTAGGATGAAGCATTGGCGAAGGATACATGCCTGGAGAGGGGTACGGTATGAAACCTCCCATTATTGGTGTATTACGTCCGGCACTAGATACATAAGGCGAATTCGGCATAGGTGGAAGGGGAGAGTGCGGCATGTGCATGGGGATAGGTGAAGGTAAAGGAGGAAGCATTATTCCGGAATCACGAAGAGCGTTCTCGCAAGTTGACAATCGGTTCAATGCGGTGGAATAGAGCTGTTGCATTTGAGCAAGGCGTGACTGGAGCTGAACGAGAATAGAGAGTGATCAGCAACTTCACATCACAACGGCGGATTTCTGTCGATCAGTAAGACCAAAAGATTGGCAGGATAACAGAAAAAGGCGAAAACCTACTTCAGCCTCTCTTCTGCCGCCAAGATGACCCTGTCCAATCGATTCACTTCGGCCCCTCTTAGATCTCTCCATGTCACCTCTGATCCTCTCTTCTCCCATCCTAGCGCGCACTGCGTCTTCCTTCGCCTTAGATTCTTCAGCTTTGGCCATCCCAATTTCCGCTCTCAATTGATCGATCGTTTCATCTCTTTGTTCTACTATTTCTCTGAGCTGAGTGACGTTGAGATGTGGAAGAAGCGCGATAGATGATGTTCTCGTGTGTCTGTGTCTTTGGATAGCGCCACCATTGGGCAATCGTTCTGAACCGTCTCCATTAATCTCGAACACTTCATCAACCACGGAACCGTTCTTTCCTGGTAGTGAGGCTTCATTGCTTACACCCTTCAAAGCACGTTGATCGGCAGAAGCAGTCCCAGACTTGACATTCTTCTTTTTCTTCTTCTTACTACTGTTCATTAGTTGAGACAAATAGCCATCTTCAGGATAAATAGAGAATCCCTCAGATTTCTTATTCTTCGGTTTATCTTCATCCTCTTTTACACTTCCTTCTCCTTCAGCCGATATTGACGCATCATCCGATACATCTTCCACCCCTGATCCGACTACTGGAGCAGGAGCAAGTCGAGACGGTCCGGCCAGAGGAGAAGGGGGTAATGGGATGTTCCAAGGATCGATTGGTTTGGACGTAATACTTGGACAAGCTTTCGGAACGATTATAGGTGGTGGTGGACGATTTCTCGTGGGAGTAGCTATAGATTGTGATTGGGTCTTGGCTGCGTTGGTCGCCTTTTGCAATTTTGCAGAAGAAGGCGGCGTCGAATTGGTGTGATGATCGGACAAAGTTCTTTTACTTTTAGTGGGAGATGTACTAGGTCTGGAAGCGATTGTAGGAGAAATTGAGTCCTCGACTGAATTACCAGTAGTAGAATCGGTAGGAGGTCTCAAATGTGAATTTATCCTTCTTCTACCTTCTTTCTTGGTTTTCTCTTTGCTCTTATCCCTTAACGTTGCCACTTTTGGTGATGCATCATCCTTCTCTTCGGTCGAATCCTCCTTTTCGGACATTTTCATCAATTCCAATTCCCTCCTTCTAGATAGTGCTTCCTTACGCTTTCGGTGCCATTGATCAATCGGTGGCCTAAGGAAGAAATATATTGCACCTAATACCAAAACTACCGTACATACCAGTAATTGACCTCGCCAAGATGCTAAGAAAGTGATTGTTTGATGCGAGAGGAAAGGGGATGCTGGAGGCGTATAACGCGGTATTGGCGATCGAGGGGCACTTCGTCTTTGTGACATCGTGCGAGTGTGATTGATGAGGGGATGAAGTGGGTAAGTGCGAAGCAGGTAAATCGAGAGTCTTGTAGTAGGTTTTGGACTTCAGGTTAAGATCGGTCTCTTTTTGGCGATTTGCGAAGAATCATGGGCATCGACAATCAGAATTAGACCGTTTGACGAGCTAGACTGATAACAAGAACAGAATAGTTCAGTGTTTGTCTCGTCACGAGTCTGATGTACTGCTATGAAGTGGTGTGATGAGTCGTCAAAGGAAGGTGAAACAAGATCAGGGGATCTAAGCGAAGTGTATAGGTGGTAAGGTAAAGATCGACCAAAGTTAGAGTGAAAGTGAAATGGCGAAGGTCGGATGACCGATGAGCCGAATAAGAGGAGGAATGGAAATGAGTATAATGAGGTAGATAATCTAATCAGATGAGTTGTGTGTGGAGATGATGAACGTGTAGATGCGATGAAGAGGTCAACAGTACACATAAGACGCAGACGCGGGGTAACGCCGCAATGTCCTTTTTGATGATGCAGTAGATGAAAGGACAACAACGCTTAATCTTTATCAATCAAATGGAGATTGAATAAACGGAATAAGGGGCAAATGACGATAGGGACTGATTAAAGGATTATGAAGATTGAAAGATTCAATTGATAACTTACTTGAACCCCGAAAACCCGATCTATTTCTATTTCAATACCTCTGACAACGAGTACCCTTCAGCTATCTGCAGGTACAGGTGTATTTTGCTATATTATCATATTCTTCTTCTGAAGGGAAATCGTTATACAAGCGGTGAAATGTAAGTATGCGATGCAAAGTGGAGTTGATTGATTGAATGAATGTAAGATTGAATGAATCGTTTGTTCTTTTTTACGTCAATCGCGATTATCGCCAAGATTAACTTTTGTGTCCTTTTTTGCTTCCTCTGGTATCTGGACTTTTACAATTAGGTATCAGTCGATTGATTTGGGTATATTGAACATCAATTAAATGTATCTTTAAAAGCTGTGTAATTTATCAATATCTTGATATTGGTTGCTTTTAGCTTTTTAGTTTACTGATGCGGTATAGTACGACTACTACTACTACTACTTTGGTAATTTAGTCCGGCCGGTAATTAGTTTAAAACGTTTAGACTTTACTAATTCGGAGAATGCCGAGCGGGGTTGTTTAAGAAGGATCTTTGATGATTCAAGATGACTGAGAGTGGTTTCGAGTTGATATGATCAGTGTTAATGAGTGAAGAAAGTGAGTTACTTCTATCGGGAAGGTGAATTGTGATTAATATATAATGAACAATGAGCTTTGACTTTATTGATGGTAATGACACTTATTACTACTCTAGTTTACCCTGCAGACATCGCATGACAATTTCAACGGCGATGACCGTCATTTATCAAATCCTCCTAATTTGAATTTTAACCTGAATCGGTCAACCGAGTACCGTCCACTGCCACTTATCATCAAACACGTGGTAAAGTAATGATACTAAATAAAGCTTAAGATCGAGCTTAGAGCGCACGTGCGATAAATAAACCATTCAGAATTAGATTTGTTTTCTGTTATAGATAGATTCCTTTCGTCATACTACTCATCCTATCACCCTTTCTTAAACACTATCATTTTTTTAAAAAAAAAGTCATAATTGCATTTTGTAGTCATTGGATTAATGTATAATATTCAACATTGATAGAGTATCATCGCTCAAAATTTATTGATAGAAGAAATATCCAATCTTGATTGTTAATCAACTTGGATTATCAGCTCAAATCAAATATAAATCGCCAAGACAAATATCACTTAATTGGATAATCTCACTTAAATTTCTTGATACTAATCAAACAACATGTCAACTCAACCATTACTTCAAAGAACCGCTAAAAAGGTATGTGGTACTTCTTAGGAGTCTAATGTTCCTTGCTGATCAGGTTGTTTAATATTCTATTCATATACCTCGATTGTACTGGCACTGAACTCTACAATATATAATCTGCGTAACCTGATTCCCCACTTACAAATACCATGGTGGATATAGCGAATTGCCTTACCTGTCAGAGTAGAACCTAAAGTATTCTTCGCCAATGAGTAAGTCGGCACATTTCGTTGAGTCTGACGATTGATGCGGAGCGTTGGAAGGGTATATCGTTGAAAGGAATATGTCGGAGTACACATTCATGTATGACAAACTTACTAACCCTGATACCTTCTTAGGCGAACATTCTTGTCATGGCTTCATTTTGCAGTTGTTTTAGGTGGTTTGGCTGTTGGATTATTGAATTTCGGTGACAAGGTGGGTTATTGATTTTAATTCGATAAAAACACATCGGAGGCAATTCATACTGATATTTGTGGTATGGTTGTAGGTTGGTAAGATTTCAGCAGCGATGTATACTGTCATTGGTGAGTCATACATGCGCTGCTTACTGTATTTGAGTGTTTAAATGACACGTCTCCATTGATATAGCTATGGCTGTCATGCTTTATGCTTTGGTGATATATCAAATGCGAGCAAGATCAATTAGACTAAGGACAGGTGCCCCGTATGATGATAGACTCGGTCCTGTAAGTGTTCTTGCCACAAGACTTTGTGAAGATAGTGATCAAAGCTTATTTTGGAAAATGCGTATAGACTGTTCTTTGTCTCTGTTTATTAGGTCAGTTCTCTGCACCTCACGCGATTGTAAACCGACTGATATCTTATGGTATTATTCAGCTGCTATCATTACCAACTTCATCTTGAAGGCTGTATACGAGTAGAATTGAGGCTCGTACAGATAGACAGAGCTAGTGATGTATTATTTGGGGTGTATAGCGAGATCGGTCTCGGTAGTTGAGCTGAAGGACTTAGTTGAGTGGCAGGGTGTCGTTACCATAGTAATTTGGATCAGGTCATATAATCATCATTCTCATTTCATTTCGTTTTCTTTTCTTTTCTCATCGACCAGTATCGAGCTTTCATTCGTACTGAGATATGTATGCATATTAGTTGCATCTTGCATGTATTGAGATATGATGCCAAGTCCCGCGGAGATATGATTGTTATCCGATTTAATAATAATGGTGCCACAACGTGGTTAGTGTGATTAAGCGGTGACGTGAGTTACACCTAGTTCACATATTACTCGTACAGTTTACTACTCCAGTAAATTGAAATAAGAATGTGCATAAACATTATTTATTCCTTTTATTTCGCTAGAATCATTTAAATTTATATTCATCAGATCTTTTCACTTCTAGCTACCTGTTCTTATCACTTTCAATCACACAAAAAAATTCAAAAATGTCTTGGCAAGGTATGTTTTCATTTATTTCTAATATCTTAATCATCCTTTTAATTGGAATCATTCCGATCAAAATACCTTTTATCTAAGAATGAATCCTTACTTTCTAACTTTGTTTAAGTATTTCTTAAGAATTAAAGATATAAATTGAATTCAAAATGCTAATTTATGATATTTAAAAAAAATTGTAGCTTATGTTGATGATCATCTTGTCGCTACTGGTAAAATTACAAAAGGTGCTATTATAGGTAAACAAGGTGGAATTTGGGCTGCTTCTCCAGGATATAATGTGAGTTTAATTTAATTTTAAATGAAATTTTATATATATTTTGAAAATTGGTTATATTTCTTTTTGTGTTTTTGAAAGAAAGTCTTTTTTTTGGTTTTCAATTACTAAAGTGATTTTTTTTTGAATTATGATTTTTTTTTTAGCTTGCTCAAAATGAACAAGATGTTTTAGTTAAAACTGCTTTTACACAACCAGATCAACTTAGAGGTTAGTTTCCTATTTATTTAATTATAGAAGAAGGAAGAATAAATTTATCAACATTGATGAAATTATTTAACAGCTAATGGAATTCACTTGAATGGTTTCAAATTCATGACTCTTCAAGCTACTCCAGATGAAGTAATTGGAAGAAAAGGAGTAAGTCATACTATTCTCCCTAATTTCATTCATCCTATATTCAATCCCGCCAATTCGATATATGATCTAATTTTAAAATCGGATGGATCGCTAAATAAATATGTTTATAGGAAAGAGGTGTATTTATCATTCCAACTACTCAAGCCATTCTTGTTGCTGAAGTGAGTCATAAATAAAAACTTAGATAGTGATTATCACATTTTACTAATAAATCATTTTGATAAATGTAGTATGACGCACCAATTTCCGCACCAGAAGCTAATATAGTTGTGGCTAAACTTGCCGATTACTTGAAATCTGTTAATTATTAAGTTCAATCATTCTCGTTTTTAATGCCATAAAGTGATTAAATGCGAAATAGAGAATGGGAGATTTTAATGATGTAATTAAGAATGAGATGTTAATGATAATTTATAAATTTCCGAAAAATTGATTGCCTTATATATTCAAGCGTATCTCATTTGCCCTGATTGAATTTCCTGAGTTGTTAAATACAATGCGAGCGGAAATTGGTAAAAAAGAAGTACTTCTAATGAATGCTTGAAATTGTTTCATATGTATAATACAACATTATATATAATCTATGGAACAAACAATATAAAAAAATGTTAGATAAACCCTACTGATTTAACATCATCTTTTCCAATCAATCCCCCCTTTAGAAAATCTTAAGTACTATAAGTATTTTTGTGATATATCGAATTTGATTGAAAAGTTGGTAATTATGATTTTAAGCTTATTTCATTTCTTTGGTTTGGTCGGTAAGAGATTTTAATTGAATTTCACCATTTTTTAATTTTAATAATCTTCTTGCTTTTCTATTTAATGTTAAATCATTTTCATTATTTGTTTTATTATTAATATTATCATTTTTTAATTCATTTATAATAGATGTATTTATATTTGAAGAAGAAGATAATAAATTTTCAGCTTTTTTAATTTTTCTTTCTTTTTTATTATTTCTTTTTCTTTTTTTTTCATTATTAATATTTTGTTGTTTTTGATCATTCGTCTCTATTTTTTTATTATTATCAACATTTAATTCATTTGAATCCATTTTTTCTAAAATTTCTTCTATAATCTCTCTTGGATCTTTTATTTTTTCTTCTTCTTCTTTTAAAGGATTATTAATTAAATATAATGAATATCTTTTTAATGATCTTTTATGTCCCTAATTTTTTATGAGTTATATATATATGTTAGAAAAAAAAAAAAAAAGAAAACAGAAAATCATTTTGAAAGAAAAGTTAAAAAAAAAAACTACTCACTTTTGATTTTAAATGAATTTCAATCATTTGATCACTTTTTAATGATTTATCTGGACAAAGTACACATAATTTTTCAATTTCATTTTTTGATGATTGATATATTGGTTTTGTAATTGCTGATTCAATTGATATTGGAAATACTAAATGATTTTTGATTGATTTATTTATTACAAAAAAATCAATTTGATTTTCGTTAAAAAAATGAGTATATTAGCTTACCTGAATTTGTTGAGCTTGCGTCATCTATTTCGACTTCTTCGTCTGATAGTGCATCTTCATCTTCATCTTCGGAAACTGATTCTATCCCTTCGACATCGACTTCGATTTCTGCAAATACCAACACGTGAGTCAGAGACCGTACGAAGGATGAAGAGTAAAGAAAGCTTAATCTCACCTTCGTCACCATTCTCACTTGCTTCCTCATCCTCATCATCCTCATCATCATCATCATCATCCTCCTCATCATCCTCATCCTCATCCTCATCCTCATCCTCACTATCACTTTCACTCCAACCTTCACTTTCACTACCATCAACATCTTCACCCATTTCTCTCATCTTAGCTTTAATTTCTGTTATTCCATCTTCATCTTCTCTCGCTTTTTTGTGCATTCGCTTTTCTGTTAATTTATATAATGGCATATTGTATAAATCTATATTGAAAGATTTTTCGTTATTTCTATGCAAATCAAGTTAAATTGTTGTTCAAAGCTAAACATAATCTTTAAATATCGGCTAAATAATTGATTATTTTTGAAATTTCAAAATATCATTTTAATTGTGATAAATCGGACATCACCGCTATCTATATATGAAAGTATAAGTGTATCAAATGCCAAGACAAAAACCAACCAACTTTTATTAGATTTCAAGTAAATGTATTTTAGATAAATTCAGAATCTCGTTTATGAACAATCAACGATGCATAGCATATCGCAGATAATGATAGTATGGAACTCAGCTTTTCGGAAGCCTGTAATTTCCTATTTCATTTTTTCAAGTATTGTACAGCTTAAAATTCAGATATTTCACTGCGGAAAAAGCTTCAAGGCGAAATTCAAATTCAAGTTCTTCATTCTAAACCCGGTTTTTTCGCATTTCGATATTTCAAAAGCATCTTCAAAAAACCACACAATCATTCATTTCTTGAATTTCTAATGACATTCATACGACATAATGTTGAAAGAAAGCCTCTATTATCATCACCAAGAGGTTTGAAATTTAAATCACCTGCTCTTGCTCCGTTATCTTACAATAACCATTAGCTTGATGATAAAATATACTCGCGTTTTTTATGAAAGATACCGATCATGTGCCTGAGCATCTTTAAATGACGTATGAATTGACGAACAATTTGCACCGCATCAGAAAGAAAAAAATACTTATCTAGGAATACTTTACTGTGAGCTGTTTTTTTAAAAGATTGTGAGAACTACGGTAAATGATGATGCTGTGTTCGACATTTGGTGAAAAGTTGGGTGGCCAAGAGAATGATCATGATGGATTGAGGGCTGATTATGAAATGATATATATACAGAGAAAATCAAGTTTGATTCTTTCATCTAAGACTTCCTTCTATTTTTAAAGAAACTTGAATAATCTTTAATTCTCATTTCTTAATCCGCCAATAACTCTTCAACTGTATATTCACCTTTGACATTTGTATCGATAAAATGGCAGCAGGTATTAAATGTGGATCTTTTTTCCTCTTTGCAGCATTTGCTTTATTACTTGTATCATCTCGTAAGTTAAAAAAACATATATTTAATCTTGAAACAAAAAGAATGATAAAAGATTGAATAATTATCTTTTGATATAGTTTCAGCACCTGTTTTTAGACAAATTTCTTTCCTTGATATTCAAACTGGTAATCAGAAATTAGCATTTGGTGTATTTGGTTATTGTACAAATGTTAACGTAAGTAAAATGTATATAGGTAAACAATGTAATTGATTTTTCGATTTTAATAGGGTAATGGTAATCATGGTTGTTCATCAAGACAATTAGGATATGATATAGCTTCAATCTCAGGAGAAGTTAGTTCATTCACATATGTTAATGATAATTTAGAACATATTACAAAAGCTTTAATATTACATCCAATAGCTACAGGTGAGTTAGACTTTTCTATTAAAGAAACTAATATTCTTTGAAAAATGATTTAATAATAAGTTTACCTCTTTTTTCTTTTTTTCAGGATTGACTTTCATTTCTTTTATTATTGCATTATTTTCAGATAGATTAGGATTTATATTTGCAGCTTTAATTGCATTTTTAGCTTTTTTAATTTCATTAACAGCAATGATAATTGATTTCGTAATGTTTGGTATTATTAAACACGAAATTAATAATAATACAACTACTGCTGAAGCAAAATTTGAAAATGCAATTTGGTTAACACTTGCTGCTGTTATAATTTTATTCTTTTCTACTTTTGTTGTTTGTTTTGAAACTTTTACCAATAGAAGAAATCAACGTTCAACAACATCAACATCAACAACAACAAGAAGAGATAAAGAAAGTGGTTATGTAAATGGTGGATATATTGGAAATCAAGGATCAATGATTAATCAAAATGGTGGATATGTTGCTCCTCCTCCTCCTAAAAAACATTTTTGGCAAAGAAATAGATATTAAATTCGGATTTTTTGATGGACAATTAGATATTAATCATAAGTCAATATCATACCTTCATCACTATTGGGAAAACCATTTTAATAGGTGATCGAACTAAAGACAAAAGTAGATAGAAACACGGAAATATGTAGCCTACACAAATCATGTATCATATAAGTATTTCATGTTTTTAAGTGGGAGCGGGTCGGAAGGACATTTCCCGACTTTTTCTTCTAAGGGTGTTGGTCAATGTCAGAAGTCCTAACACAGCAGAGGCTTCGAAATGTATAACATGATGAGTCTTTTGAGATGATCCGATAACTTTCGAGAAACGTTATCATCATGTTCGCGTAGACCTACACTACTCCTGGTAGTCAGGTTTATGAGTCTTGGGGATTCTAAACCAAGGGCTCGACCAGTCAATGACTGCGTTAAGATCGGGAAACGATATTTTTTCGATATGACCAATGGCCGGGCCTTGCCCTCTGCTTCATGCACCATTCGAGAGTTCAGTAACTTGCTTGTAAAAACGCGGGTATATTGTGTTTTGGTTAGGGTGATATCGTTGTAAATGACGGGAAGACTCGTGATACTCTGAGAATCTTTACAAGGATTGTAGCAAGGAAGTCGTCGAGAATCTGAAGCATTATACGATCAAGTGAGAGCAGGGGCGTGCTATCTTGAAGATCACCGGGAGGCTTTTGAGGAGGCATTATGGGGAAGAGGTCGCTTCTTCTTTCAGACGGGCGGTGATTCGTTGTACCCTTAGCTCACAGAATGTCAAGTCACAGCATAAAAGAGCTCGATAATGACGAAACACTCACTGGGGTCATATCCGTTGGTGTTTTACTGCCTTGTCAGTGCTATGAGTTTGGGAAAACTTGGAAGAATACGAAGTTTCTTGGATTTAAATCGATGGGAGGGACAGTAGTTATCAGATAAAGATAAGTGCATTAAAGCAAAGGCTGACCGAGGTTACTGGCTTGCTAAAAATTAGATTCTGATGTGCGATGATGAAGAGTCAAATAAATGGTCATGTGCTCGTAGTAATCATAAGAGTAAGTCTATAGAAGAAGAAAATACCTAAGGTAAGCTTGCGCCTGCCATATTGGGTGTCCATGTGAATTCAAGCATCAGCTAATGCTATTGATTTATTTGGTAGATATAGTATCATTCTGATCGTAATTAAAACTTGTATATATTTTCTGTGAACATGCAACAACATGCAACAACATGCAATATAAAAGATGCATGACGTGAACCGGAGATGTGTCGTGAAACTTTGTAAAACTTAGTTCGATATTCCTATAACAGGCAAATTCCAAGATCAGATGTATGGCTTAACCATATGACTGTATTGATAAGACTATTACTCCCGTCTTTGAGATGTTTCATTACATTTCGAGCCCTGATTATCACAAGATGAAGTCTCATGGGACTACTTTAATTGCTTTGAACTTGAGCGTGATTACCACTTACCGGTACCAGACCGCTGTCTAAATTCGAATCAAAGCATTATTCGCGGCTGTGATTTTTATGTCGAGACCCGCATCCAATTGCAATATCTCAGGAGTTGCATTCTTATTCAACAAGATATCTATTTGGTGTGAAATCCTGGTACTGCAGATCTCTTTTGGGGCGCCTTTCGGCTCATACCCACCCTTCACTATGTACATTGATTTGATGACAAGAGCAAAAAAATATGAAGAACGTAAAAATCGTAAAAGGGAATCGATCGATAGAGAATCCAAAAAGCGAAAAAAATAATATAAGAAACGAAAATAAGCAAGACGTCAAATGAAACCAAAAAAAAAAGAAAGAAGTGAGAAAGAAGGAATTACAAAAGCGTTATACCTGATAACGCAAAAAGGGATAAAATACCTACCAGGCTGAAAATTTGACCATTTTTAATAGGTACAGCTTTCAATTCACTGGCGGAGAGCAAAGTAGACGCATTTGTTACATCGACAATCTGTTTTTCGATCGAATATTAGTCACAACATTGTTTGTGGCTTTGCGTGGAGTAGATAGACACTTACTGGTATACCCTGAGTATCGTTACCTTGGTAAGACCAACCGGTGGTTGTAATCGATTGACCTTGTTCACTTGCACAGGAAATATTGACACTCTGCAGAGTGTTCCAAAAGTATCCGTTTGAGACGTAATCAGGATCAGACCAATCAATCATTCCTCCTGCCCAGTCTATCGTTCCTTGAGCTGATGACGAAATACCTGCTGGCCAGATGGATAATTGTATTCTTGACGGAGTTGAAGGATATTTGCTGAGATGAAGAAGATTGCTTTTAGCGGAAAACCGAAAAAAATCCGGGAAAAAAACAAGTATAGATTGCCACAGAGCCTGTACTCACAACTGACTTCCATCGTCACTCAGTGTATCGGTCTTGAGCACCGTTCGTACTACTTGTCCATCGATCAACCAGTTTATGTAATCTTCTTGCCAATCGAACTGAGAGATACGGTCATCAGCTGCACCTCCCTCTTAGTTGATAGGGACAATTGATCGTGTACACCCACAGTATAAGTGTGGAAATTTGATGAGGCATCAGATGATATATCGGCGGCAGCTCCTTCAGTCGCGGAGTCTATGAAAAAGAGTATCAGTTATGTAGAGCGCTGCCTCCACTGAATGTCCAGGTCTTTCTGGTTCGCGGACGAATCCAGGGACGGAAAATTCATACACACAATTTGCGACACCCAGAAACCAGTAATTAGTTTGCACTTTGTCCGTAGTCGCTCCTGGAAATTCCCAGTCTATCTCGTCTTTCACATCCGACATAGTGATGGCAGCAGTGACTACTCCGTTCCATTTCGACGACTCAAGAACAAAGTCAATCGATCCGTAATGAATATATCTTGTCGAAGAAATTTTCGTTCCCTGATCTGATTCTCGTAAAGTGAGCCGAACACCATCGCCCGAGGGTGAAGGAACGAGCACACCAGTGTTCACTAGGAACGTTTTCTGCAGGGTCAGCCTGTACTCTTGTTACGAGCGGTACGTGACGATATTGATTCATATTCTTGGTTACTAGAGAAAGGCGGATAGTGCTTTACTCACCAACCCAGTCATACGCCGTAGCGTTTCCGTCAAACTTCGTACCATTTGATTGGACTCTACTTAGATCATTGAAATTGGTTTCTTGTGACTGACAAATGGGATTTGGTCGACATGAAGTGGATTTGAAAGAGTCTACAAAAGAATGGGAGATAAGCTGTCAAGAACTAGGTTTAGAATGTTTTCCGGTTGACTAGCGTACAGAGTGGTTCACATCCTCCTAAACAATATGACCCTGTTCCGCAATATCCGTATTCTGAGCAACAGGGTGCTATGGATGGACACAGAGATGTCGAGTTACATGTTTGGGCATTGATTAGAGGCAAGATTGAGAAAAGTAATCCTCCAAGTAGGTAAAGGTTTTGCATCATTTTGAAATGTTGTTTTTGTATTGGTTTCTAAGTGAATAATATAGATGGAAACGATGAGAGGTCCTGGATGCAGACTGTCCTTTTTGTGTTTATCTAGGGATATGACGATGACAGTGTCTGTTTTGACGTTCGTGAATGAAAGGAGCGTATATGAATGGATTATGCTATATCTGTTGCACTATTGGATTAGTGAAAGGTTGTGATATGGGCAATCACAGAATGATTCATGCTAAGGTGTATCGAATGCCCTAGAGAGAATGGAACAAGTCGGGGATATCACCTACCTGGTGTATTTTCTAACAAGCGGTCTTAGCGTCGTGTTTCCGTAGACCCAAGAATAGCTAAGCGAATGTTGAGTAAAGGGAATATCCGAAATCTTTAAGTGATCTTCAAATGAGCGTATTTGCTTGTGATGTGATTAGGATCTCCAGGATCACTAAAATGAGTGTATAAAAACCAATATCGAAATCGAAGTGTTTAAAGAAGAAAGAACCAGCATAGAAAAGAACACGAATTGGTCAAGATAATTGAACAATAAGAAGAATATGTGATCGAAATATACAAAAACAAACGCGTCCCTAGTGAGTTTCCCATTTTGTGCCTTGAATTCACTGACGATCATTGTGTACGTAATTACTATTTACCCTGTGAGAAAACAATCATACACCGTGAGAAAGTTATAAAAGAGTAAACAGAATCTATTTTTGGCTTGACGGAGTGAGTAATTTAGAAGAAAAAAAATCGTCATAATTCCGCATCTTTCAATTGTCGACAAAAAATCAACTTTTGATAAATGAAAAATAATCTAATTATTTATGTATTTTTTACTTAGTTGAAATCAAATTTTCAAGTCCTCATTCAAGCAAGATGACAACTGTTAAAAGGAATGAAACATTGATATTGAAAAAACATCGAACACCTCATTCTTTTTTTACACCTACACATTTATCTTTTATAGATCCACATACAGGTAATTCAAATGCAAGTTGGAATTCAAGAAGAGCTAGAAAAGGTAGATATTCAACTAAAGTACATAATATTCATTATACGAAATCTTCATTAAATGATTTAGAAAATGAAGAACCAAGTATACAAAGTAATACATTTAGTAGAATAAAGAAAGAAGAAAGTAAACTACAATTTAATTTAAAATTAGATATAACTTTTTGGTTAGCAATTGCATTCACACTTGGTTCAATGGTATGGGTAGTTAATGGTAGGTTATTCCCAATCAACAAATTCGATGAAAGAAGTTCAGTCAAGTACTAAAAAATATGACATTCTATTCTTTAGGTTTTCTCGTTTTTTTACCTATTTTAAGACCTTCTTTGGATATTCCATCATATACTAAAACAGCTTCTGCTACTGCTTTTTTAGGAGGTTCAATATTTGAAATTGGAGCTTACTTAGGTATATTAGAAGTTTTAAATAGAGGAAAAGAAATTCATTTTAATAGTTCTTTTGGTAAATTATTACATCATCGTAGAAAACAACAACCTGAATCTACAATTAAATCAGATATTGTTAAATCTAAGCATAAGCATGGAAACACTTCTTTCAATACAAGTACAGAAACCAGTCAAGATGATTTACCTATTTCTAATAAAAACAAATTCATCTGGTGGGGTAAACCTATGTGGCATGATATGGGTTATTTAGCTGTAAATTTTATTTCCTTTTTTTTGGAAATATAATATAATATCGGTTTTTTGACAATTTCATATAGGCTTTAATTCAATTCTTTGCTGCAACTATTTTTTGGATCTCCACTTTGTAAGCTTCATATTTTTTTTAATCTTTTTATCATTGATATTTTGTTAATTTGTGATTGATTATAGAACCGGTTTACCTGGAGTTATACCTGGATTTTCTGAAGGTGAAGGTTCAATAGCAATTATAGATATTTTTTTCTGGACACCACAAGGTGAGAGCTCCTATTCTAGAATTTCAAAAATTCTTGGAAATTGTTTTTAAAGATGCTTAAAATTTAATTCTAATAGTTATTGGTGGAACTGGATTTATAATTTCTTCTTTAATATTAATGATTGAAGTTCAAAAGAAATGGTATTTACCAAATTTAACTGAAATAGGATGGTGGGGTAAGTTATTAAATCAAAACTTTCTCTTTGTGAAATCATTATTCAATCATGAATTTAAAATCTATTAAAGCTGATTTAAACCTTTTTTTTTTGGTAGTTGGAGTTTGGAATCTTATTGGAGCAATTGGATTTACACTTTGTGGTGCATTAGGATATTCTTTAAATTCAAAAGCAATTTATCAATCTGGTTTATCAACTTATTGGGGAAGTTGGGCTTTTTTAATAGGAAGTATTTGTCAAGTTTATGAAGCAATTTGGAGAGAACCAGAATCAGATAATTCAAATAAGGAAAAAAAATGATTTCACTCAACTCAAAATGGACATTCTTTCATTTTGCATATAATAAATAATCAATAATCTCATGTTGTACACGTATTTAGCATCAGATACAAATTAAATACATCATATAATATAGTATGAAAAGGCAATACAATTAAACGGTGATAAATTAACAAATTAATTATATGGGAACAGAGATAAAGAAAGAAATAATCGTATATGTTGTATTATGCTTATGTGTTATGCGTGTGTTGTGTTGATATATTATATAATATGAGAAAAGTCCAAACTTTCCTGTGAATATCGAATTTTTATTCACTCCTTATCCGTGTTTTGTTTTTATGCTTTTTTCCTTACTTCGTGTTTTACTGTTATACTTTTCTAGTCGATTTGAGAATTTACCGGAAACCATCATTTCTCACATCGGTGTAAAGCCTTTCAAGCCAAATAACCTCAAACTCTTCTTCCTCTTAGGTGTGGAAGGAACAGAAGTCCATCCTCCCCTTATCACATTAGGATTCTTCTCCTCATAATCATCTCCTTCCGTTGCTCTCGTGCTCATTGTTGATCGATCCTTAGTGGAATCTCCATCACGAGTGCTGATATTGTGACTTTCCTCCGAGCCTTCTCCTGATACAGATGCACTACCACTATTTGAATTTGACGATTCCATCTTACTGCCAAAATCTGTAAAAGAAGATACACTATTTCCTCTTCTTAAAGGTAAGAAAGACATTGATCTTCTGAGTGTACCTAATGCACCTAAAGGTTTGTCAGGATCTACTTTATACGTATTATTTGAAGAACCAAAATCTGGGCGATTTATTGAAGTAGACGATCCGGAAGGTAATGGAATGTTATTACCGATTGTATCGAGTGGTGATCCATGAGGAGGAGGTATGTAATATTCCAACACTCCTTGATTGGATTGAATCTCGTTTGCATTCCGATCCGGATCTGGTGAAGATGTGCGATACAGGTGTTTACGTGGTGATTCATCGGATCTCGATTTTTGAAGTAAAGGAGGCATAGGGATTGATGTCTTTCTCGTAGGTACCAGAACAGGCGGAACCTCGTGAGTTGGTGATAAGATCGGTGAAACAGGTGTTGATCTTGCTTTGAATCCATATGGAAGTGGCATTGACGATATGTTCAGATTAGGCCTTGATTTGCTTTTCCTACCCTGACTAAGACTTTCCGCAGAATACGATTTACTTCGCGGTACTGGATATGGGAATTTCTGAGATTGTTGATCTCTTGATTTCATCGTGAGATTTTCTTCTTCTACATTGTTGCCTGATCCCGAGCCTGATCCTACTCCTCTAAAATTTGAGACAGATCTTCTAGGTGTGATCATCGATCCCAACGAATCAAATGAGTTATTTCTCGAATAATCTCGACGAGACCTTGGGGCAATACTTCCGAAATCAGATATGGCAGTCGCGGTTACACTAGCACTTTCATTCTCTTCATCCGAATTCTCGGCATTATCGGGTCCAGCTTTAGTCGAGCTGATTGAGCCTGTTCTTCGCCTTGTATTACTTGGAGCAGTTCGATATCTCGTATGACCCCCTGTTGATTTTGTCGGTCTCAGTTCAATGACGGATCCCTTAATTTCCCCAGTGATTGCGATATCTATACTCTCACTCCTCGATCGATGATCTAAGAAAGATTTCCTCCTCCTCAACATGGTTGAAGAATCTTTTGATACAAATCCATCTAGATCACCTGACCTGGTTCGAGTTCTGCCTTTCCCAATACGTGGAGATTGGGGGAGATCAGGTAAAAATAAAGTCCTTTGTTGTAATTGAGCTTGGAACCGAGTTGTCGACAAAGTATCTGAAAATAAGTCACCTAATCCACGCTCAACTATTATCCGTTGTCCGTTTGATGCTCTTCTAAGAAGGATCGTGCCAGACGAGTTGGTTTTCCGTTCTGGTGTGAAGCCGAAGGTTGTCCTGATCGGCGACAACAGCGGTGTTGATGGTTTAGATGAAGTGGTTGCCGTGTTCAAAGATGCTTCGGTTTTGCTTGCGAATTCGTCTAATTCCGATGGAGCGCCCACAAGAGTGTGTCTCTTGGATACATTTGACGTTATCGTGGACGCATCAAAATCGCCCGAGAAAGCTGTTGACGATCGTCGTGCGCGCACAGGAAATGGCGAAACACTTGCGGGTAGTTCAAACGGAGGCACAGTGCTTTCATCTCGAGCTTGACAAATCGCTGAGGCCCAGATCTCCTTTTCTGTTTCACAGGATGCTGCCAGGTCGAAATTATGATCTCGAAGGGTGAGACGAATCGAGTGAGGTAAAAATCCTGCAGATCCACGATTAGCATTGCGCGCAACAGGTCAGACCAAGTGGACATACCTTCGGTGATGTCGATCAATTCGAACACTTCAAGGGGTAGAAAATGCTTAGCCTCGTAGTTTTTCCCCTTTTTGACTTTCGCCAAGATCAGATAACCCCTATACAAGAACGCAGCCAGGTACTTGACTTTTACTGGAGGTGCCAGTGGTGCAAGAGTCGGATGATGGTGAAGGACGTCTAATGATCCAATAAGTCGACAAGTACCCAATGATCTGATGAAAGACGGCGTGAGATTGGAATGAGGTTCGAGCCTCTCAAGGACAGTTGCAGATTTGACTTCTGCATCTTTCAGTCGTCTAGCCTCATCCGCTTCTTCAGCCACTCCTCTCATAGCTCCTAATGCTCTTTCAAGATCCAGTTCTACATCATATCCTTCGTCCGAGAATTCAGGTTGCGATTCGGGAGCTTTCTGTCCAGCTGCCTCAAGTAGCTGACCCAGTAGCAAGGGATATCGGCATATTCGTTGAATGGGAGTGATCAAGTAATCCTTGAAATGCAATCTAGATCGATTATTTGATTTCTGCGGACCTGTTTCGTCAAGAAGATCGCGAAGGGTCATGAATGGTTGGGCGGCTCCGATGATTTGACACCGCTTTTCGAATCCTTCATAGTCAACTCGCTCGGATATATGCTTGACTAGAGCTGTGGCGATGATCGATTCGGCACAGAAATCCTTATACAGATTGAAATGGGTGATCTGCTCACAATTGATCAGCAATAAGCCATGGTCCGAATATGCGGCTTTCCGAATAGAGATGCGAGCATCACAGGGGAAAGGATGATCGCGATTGGCGAGAGACCTTGAAGTATCAAGCACTCACCTCATCGACAAAAAGCGTTGCCAGCCGTTTTGAGATTCTATATATCTTTCCCGCATCCTCACAATCCACATCTTTGGTACTGTCATAGTTCAGCCCTTCGGCCTTGAGAATTTCTACCATTTTATCCACGAACGTAGCATGAAAGCCCAATAAGTCCTCCGTATTCCTTGCTATCATCTTAGCATTTCTTTCGTTCACACTTGGTAGAGCCGAAAGTTGAGGTAAATAGACGTGGCATAGTGTTCTAAGGTCTTCAGTGTAGGCAACCTCAGTCTCAGCCAGTTCAAGAACTATCATGATTGTTTTTTCCAACTTTCTTTTCATTTTACTCTGCTTGGCCTCCCATTCTAACGATCTTTGAAGCCGTACAGCTGAAAGGGCTATTTCTTTCCCGTCACCGTCCAATTCTGTCTTTTCTCTTCCACTTTTGGCACTACGCGATAGTGAAGTCGTGGCAGATGACAATGGATGTTCCAGTGAAGATTCGGATGGTGAGAACGCCGCTGCCGAATTTGATGTAGTCGAAGTATCTGTATTTGTCAGAGAAGCTGATAGGATAGATTGATCAAGATCGTCCATCACAATAACTTGAGCAGAAGCTGTGATTTCTGGATCTGCCTTGGATTGGATTTCCACTACGAAAGGCTCACCATGATCTAAAGAACTTTGTCGGGGTGGAGGGTCATGCGGCATAACCATATCCTCAGGTATCATAACCTCAACGCTGCCCTCCGGCAAGCTTCTTGATATATTGGTGAGACCTAGTACAATTGACGGTTCTGTACTGCTCAAGCTCGATCTGCGCGGAGCTATTACAGGAACTATGTCCCCTAATCCAGCTGCAATCGTTTGTACATCCAATGAGGATGGGTTCATCGGCCGAGCTGTAGTGGTTGTGGAGACCGATTGGAAAGTATAATCCGATCTGGTGGGTTGTTGATACGAAAATGGCAGCGGTGGAGATTCAAATTTCTGAGCTACTTCTTCGGGCATGTTTTTCCAATTATTTGTTGATCCTGGAGGTTCATATTCAATCTGTACAGGTGCCGAATGCGAAGAAGCTCTCTTTCTTCTAAACCCGCCTAGCGACTTTGAACCAGGCATAGAACCTAATCGTAATGTTTTGGCCGACGATTGTGATCTCCATTCATCATCTACTGCTGACGTTGATGCTGATTTCTTATGACCGCTTGACGTCGCTGTATTTGACCCGCTTGAAATTGTATTGGCTCTTTTTCGAATATGTCGGTTCTTGGGCGGCGATCGAGGGGGGTAAGCTGAATTATCTCGGGCATATTGGAGATCCTGCGAAGTATATAATCGAGGATCCCGTGATGAAGAAGGGGTTTTGAGTGGAAATCTCCATTCATCCGCTGAGCTTTCTTCTGCCTCATCACCTTTCCGTCTCCGGCTCAACGACGCACTACTGAGGTTGAATGTCGACTTGAGTGGTAGATGAAAAACTTTTCCCTTTCCTTTGCTATCCGGTTTGGAAGACCCGTTATCTGGATAAGCTGAAAAAAGGGGCTCATCAGGTGTGGCTGCTGGTATGTTGATTGGCGAAGGGCGAGGTCGTTCTGACGGTGTATTTTGACCGGAGGAGCCTGAATAATATCGTCTAGAATTACTGGAAGCAGGGAAATATGATCCGGGAATTGGGTAGATTGATGACACGGAAGACCGACGACTTGACCCGGCAAAGTCGCTTGGCGATGGCAAGGGATGTTCGAGATTAGCTGAAACATCATAATTCGAAGGTCCTGCTTCAGCCGGTGGAGACTCTCGCAATGAAGGTGTAGGTACTGCGGATTGAGGTATGGGTTCCAAAGTGGGGATAGCCAAGGTCGAAGGATGCACGACTATTGACGAGTCCATCATGATTTTTCTTGTCGTGAAGACCTAATCCTCCTTGATCGACTATAGAGTTGATAGGATGGCAAGACCAACAGGTTATGATGGCAGATTGGGAGGCATTAGTGTAGAAAGCACAAAAAAGGCGTCGGTACAGAAGTCGTTTTGCGAATTAGAGAATCGGCGAGTGGGGGAACAAAGGAGTTCAGATCACGTCGATGATGAAAGGAGAGGGGTGATTCGGAGTTCCCGAAGGTAAGAGTATGAAAGGTAGGGCATCGGTAAGCAGAACAAGGAGGCACAGGAGCAAAAATGGAGCAGTCAGCCTGGGTGTCGTTATGTAGCGGATCTTTCAAGAAATGGAGGAAACAAAGTCTCACTCACGAGAATGTAAACAAATATGAAGCCCTTTAAAAGTAATGTTTGAGGATGCGTAGAATACCCCGTGGACGGTACAAGAAGCAGGTTGGCTGGAACAAGGGGTGTTTACCTAAAATGAAAATCATAATTCAGCTTTGGTTCAGGCATTGTTTGGCGCAAGATGAGACACTGAATGCCCATCTGATGGGAAAGACAGAAAAACACCTACCGAATCATGTTATTTCTCTGATCAATTGATCGCTTGAGATGAATGGTTGATAAGAAGCTATGACTTCACCAAGTTATAAAATTCCGTTTAAATTCACAAAGATGCAGCGTAGATCCTTTTTAAGAACAAATCAAGCGTAAGGGCGGAATTCGATGAAAGAACTAGCTAATCGGTGAATAAGCCGAGCTGTAGTCAGCAATTAAGATCAACTCCGAGTACGGAATCTGTCGCAAGAGAATTGATATAGTCGCAAGGTATATTCCCGGCAAATACAAACATCGATTGAACCGTAAAGAAAGGATGTGTGTTTAACAGATACTCACCCTTTTGTTGATTCTTTCCCAGTTCAAGATAACGCACGAGTCAAATGATCCTTAATCTCAAGAACGTTCCCTTCCTACCCACTTTACTTCTCACTTGTCACTTTCTGCTTGAATCTTGACCTCAAAGATATCCTTTGCTAGCTAACGATGATGGACTTGTTCCCTTTCCAAGAGATCCGGCGTACGAAAAATGGTTTCGGGTTTAGGTATTTGTTGTTGTTTGTTTTTCAGCCGAGACAAGTTGAAATGTTTTTGAATCTTCAAAACACGGTTGTATCACTTAATTGATTTGATTTGGATCGGATGTTTTTGAATCTTCTTGGGTATGACTGAACGATCAAAATATACTAAATTTGTTGATTTCGTTAAAATGAATGCGAATGTTATGAAGAAATGATTAAACTGAAATAGTAATACGAGGCTTGACGGCCGATAATTATAGTGTGTTTACCGATTATTTTATTATGTTACACAATGATATATACATATATATACAATGCAATGAAAAATCTAGTTGAATTGATATCGATCAATGAAAGATGACAAAAATAATGATAGATCAATGACGAAAAACTAAAGAATCAATTATCAGAATATAAAAAGCATCATTCACAAAACGCAGTATTTACCAATCCCGCATTTGTTGAATTCCTCAATTTGTATCATGATACATTTATTCACTTCTCGGTCAAAGAAAAGGTAAAAAGTACCTTAAAAGGGTAGAGTAATTGCATATACGGCATGACGAGAAGATGATCTAAATCCTGCGTAAAAACAAGAAAAAGCATGGGAAGAAAAGGGTGAGCATATGATATCTCACTTTATAGTGAATTTTAACGGAAAACACTTGGTATTAAAAGTTATGATTTACGTTATTCTTCTTTTGGTTATTTTCCGAATAAATCAAACTAAAAATGGGTGTAAAAAGTTTATTTTGGTTTCTTCAACGGCAACCCCGAGCTTTTTAAGCTCGCTTATGAACTACGACTTCGTTCTTCAACAGGAACATAATTATAGTCAGCAGCTTCTCCTACAACAATTTTCACATCTACATGTGAGAAATGGCTTCCCATCCTTGTGCTCGCTCATTAAGACTTTGCTCTAGATTCTACGTTGCAAAATGATTGGGACTCGCTGATTGGGTGAAGTATCAAAGTATGCTAAAAGATATTTTCGCTTTTATTTTCAAACGAAATATCACGTTATCATAAATTGAATTTGCATACTACCGAAAAGTGAAATGTTGCTTTGTGATTAGAAATGTTTTAGCTTATGATCACATGTAATCCGATATACACTTTTCAAAGGAATGCTATACAGATTCAGCATTGCATAAGGAATAAAGAATGAAAGCTCACAATTGAGCATAATGAAGAAGATATCCTGCATTCATTGCTACGTTTTGAAGAAATCCTCCAGACAGTAAGTATGATGATCACTTGCCGCATCTGATTGAGAAGATGCTCGATCTGTATATAGGAATCATTTCATCGAGAAGGATGCCAAGGCTTGACATTCCATTCAGGGATTTTAGGAAATATGACGTTGAAACTATCCTCTTCCCATACTAGCGTATTTTAAATATCTCCGATAAATATTATACTCGGCTAAAACGAACCAACACGATCAGTCAATTACGGAAAACCGGAAGTACCTTTACGATATAACTTTGTACGAGATGAGAAAAATCTTTAGAAGAATTCATTCGGACCGACTTGATTGATATGTGAGGAATCCTCAATTGTCCGTTCTAAGATCTTGGAAATCTTTACAGTCGTAACGATTAACATAGCTATCGTGATGGAATGAAGACAGAAGGACGAAATGGTCTTACTAGAGTGACTGAGAACAGGAAGATTGATAACTATGAGTACTCCAGGCCTATCAGATATGGCTCAAGCAGAATGATCGAAAGCGCGCGTGGTGTAAAGAAAACATAAAAATCATTCGCCACTAGAATTATTTCGATTGATCGTCACCGATACATCCCGCTACGTACGCACGTTATCTCGAAGAAAGAAAGATCAAGTTTTGATAATGTAGTATGAATGCACTGCCCCACTCTCTATCGTACGATGTAAAAAAGATAAAATTCGCAGTAGCATTTTATTTATATATTACTATTACGCAAAATATCATATGATTTTTACACCGATAGCCTTTCAAATACCGAACAAAAAGATCTCTCCGAGAAATAACGTTAACGGAGATTTAACCATAATTGTATATATCCCGCAAAACATTCTTTATTTGTTACCGGTTTTATCTATCATTTTGCGATAAGGTATGTTGACTTCTTTTTAAGATGTGCACAAATATACATAGAATAATCTAATCTCATGTTAGATGTTTGAAATATTGATCTATTTTAGTTTGAGTAGGATCTTCTTGTTCTGAATCGAGACCATCCTCTATCAAGGTATCGTCTGGTATGTTTCGTACTGGGAACTTTCCACAAGGGCAATCCCATTCTTTCGGATTATCATTATGCTTCCATACTATATTACTCAAGACCGTATACCACATGCCTTCATAATCATCTAAAACCTCTTCTTCCATTATTTCATCTATAGCAGCTTGCCTATCTTTGTAATCAGGAAGTATAAAGGTAATATCGTTTCCTATCATTGTGGAATCAAAGTGTAATTCGTTTTCGAATAATTCATCCATTGTACATAAAACTGTACCACATAATTCTCCCAATATCGCAACAGTCGATTGATTGCTTTCATTCGTCAGTTCTAATATGATTTTCGGTCGAGGGTGCTGAGTCGCCCAGGGTGATCTGTGTTCTAGTATATTAAATATCATCTTTCCTAAATTATCGTATTTGACATGTACTTTGACCAATTCCAACTGAGTTATACTTTGATCTAAATTCTTTAATAATTCAGGTATGAAACAATCTAATTTACTTCCATCTCTTTCTCCATAATCGTTGGAAGTTATCTCTGTGATGGGCCAATCAAGACAAAGTGTTTTAGTTGACGAAAATGCTATGAGATGAATTAAGACGTCTAATCCTAAAAATCCAGTTAAACTTGCTGGATCTAATGATGGATTTAATATTGGTGTAATTACTCTTTTACCAATGCTCATATGAGTCAATCTTGGAAAGATTAGATCCATCTTATATAGAGTCCATAGTCTCAAAGTTTCATCCACCTTCTCTCCATTTCCCATGTCTAATATGTCTAATTGCTCAACATATTTTAAAGCTTTAATCACTCTTTCGCCATACACAGGTGATCGACCTTTCCTTATAGGATCAATTTCAAGTCTAATAAGACTTCCAAGAAGTTTGCATAGCCCATCTCCTGTGACTTCGACTTTTCGGTATACTATCGGTAGATAATCTGTGTAGAATGATCGGTTTAAGCGCAACACCGAACAAGGATGATCGGTCTGTAAATAATGAAATATGTGGTCCTGAAGTGGTAGTAATCGGTCCAGGGAGGTGATATTGTGTGTTGGACTCGACAGAATTGAGTGAGAGCCGTCAGAAGCGTCGTTCTGTACTTGTAACATAGCTGGGCGCGAAGCAAAAGCAAATCGTATTTGTCGAGTTAGATGAAGATGAGGGTGATCAGGTAGTGAAGCCGGATTAACGGCTTGTTCGGAGAAACAACAATCGGCTGCAGATCTCGGAGCTCCACCTCCACTCAGGGTTCTAGGAGTATCTCTGCTGTCGATTAGGGGAAGATCTCCATATTTCTTCATCATCAGCAATGCATACATTGATGATGTCGGAAGTGTAGCCATCTCGCCGAGTCTACAAAAATCAAGAATGTCAGCTCTATGTGAGGTGTACCTCTGTCATACAGGAGTCAAGGAGGGAATAACCGATTGTCGGTATATAACATGTTACATTCTCGATACCGTCGGAAATGATGTTGGTCGACGTGTGTATGATGTAGAATTGAAGGTCAAAGCGCAAAAGGGAAACTACAAATTAGCATGGGTGCTCCCTTTTTATCTTCATCGTCATTCTCATTGTTAATCATTGCTTCGACATCTTCTCCTTGCGATACTTCCGAGAACCAACGCAAGCAACGTCCCTCGTCAAGCTCCACACCGTGATCGGATGGGTTCATACGATCTGTTTGAGGTGTATTTGAAACTTCGTTCACGTCGTGAGCTAAAGAGAAACCAATTTTTGGTGAGTACAATGGCTTATTTATTCTTTATAAAGGAGACATTGATTAATGCTTGCCATATTGTAGCAAATCTGGCAATTGTTACATTCGAACCTTCATTAGATCCCTTTCCTAAACGTCAACCTTGCCTTCAATCCGTCAACACACACATATCACCTCAATATGCCGTCCTCCCGCAAGAACAAAACAAAGCAGCTCAACGAATTCGATCGATTTGCCGAGTCATTTCAGAAACTTCATCCAGTTCATTACCAAATTTTCGATATGCTTAAGCAAGAATTTCCCCTCGCACTAATCAGAACTTGTCGAGCACTTTATGACGAACTCATACCTCAGATCTACGAAAGAATCACTATCGGAGACGCAGACGATCTCGGAAGCATAATTTATAATATTAATGTCGAATGGAATCCTGACGAGGAGTTCGATGAAGAAGGTGATGGAGACGATGAACAGGTTAATAACGAATTCCCTATATTCGATTCCAAAAACAAAGCTCTACAATTTACAAAGTATATCAAATTCGCCAAGTCAGACGGAGCTACCGAATTCGTCTCAGAAGCGCAATATTGCGAATCTCCCTGCGGCTGTGATTGTCAAGAAACATACAACTTGGTTTCACCCATCTTTCCAGTCGTCACACATATTAGCTTGGGAGAGGATGTAGTGAACAGACTAGTGCAGGCGACAGTAGCGAAAGAGGAGATTTGCAGTTGCTGTTGGGACTTTTCTCATCGTTTAGACGAATTCATCGATTGTCTGGCCTACCACACTTCTGAACAGCTCGAGACATTATGCATGGAATGGCCAGAAAGTTGGATTCATCAAAATTCGAATGAGTATGAGGATGAAGAGGAGGCTGAGTCTGACTACGACGAAGATTGGGCCATCAAGAAAGGTATGAGTAAACTTTTGAATGAGCTCTGTAGCAATCTCCCCTTGAAGCATGTCATCATTCATTTAAATAAACAGCAATTGATAAATTTCGACTTGATGATATTTCCTGGCATGGCGGATACCAAGTTCGACTTTGTCGATTCAGCAAGGTGGGATAAAGCCAAATGCATCAAGACCTTATGGGATCACTATCGGAGAGCATCCAGAGAAG
Source organism: Kwoniella pini CBS 10737 (assembly GCF_000512605.2). Classification (NCBI taxonomy): domain Eukaryota; kingdom Fungi; phylum Basidiomycota; class Tremellomycetes; order Tremellales; family Cryptococcaceae; genus Kwoniella; species Kwoniella pini. Next base: position 3,300,964 of record NC_091716.1, on the reverse strand, counting down.
AACAAGTGGATAATTTGCCCTTGAAATATTGCTTTCCGTTCTCCAAATCACCTGAAAAATATTTTACCAGGATCCGCGAAAAAGTCAAACCTTCTCACTTGGTCAGATTCGAGCATTTCCGCCAAAAGCTGATTTGGAACGATTATACGTGTGAATGTCGTGATGACGATAGCGAAGATGACTGGGTCTGAACCGAGCTTGGTGAGCTTGATTGATTTGAGTGAATAATAACATCCTGTACTTGTCTGTGAATATACCTAGCATGCATAGGTTCATGTCAATTGGTTACGACATTATCCCGTAAATTCAACCGGGTTACATTACAGCATTGTGAGATCCCAAAAGTTTGAGACACTTCAATGGGTTCATACAATGCAACACCAGGCCTTTGACCTGCTCGCCCTAAAACATGCTGAATTGTGTAGGAGAAGAGCATATCATGTTGTTGGATAGAACGTCAAAACTGTCACCGAACTGTTTCGTGACGCTTAGATCTAGTCACCTCCTTTAGGTATTTTATGAAACCAGTATACACCGCTTCCCTATACTGAAACCCGAACTACAGTATATCTCCCTTTCAACCGTGCTACTTTGATCTAAATGCATACATCAATCCACGTTGACTGCATATCAGGGTCTCACCCAGAAATCTACCTCTGACCTGAGCAGATACAAATCTGTTGCACATGGTATCACCACGTCACTTCGGCATCGGATGATCCAAGCAAGGATAATAGACTACATGACATATGCATGGGGTGAACATGATCAATGCTACTTGTTTGCTCTGACTATTCAATACAACTTGATGCTACAATTAATTATTCTACAATATAGTGGCTTTTACATTTGATCTAATTAATCTAAATCGGCCAAGGATCCATCCTCATGTAAGAGTCGTAAGAACTGATTGTAACGAGACGAGATCGTATCAGTTCACATTGTATATCTAAGCTTTCGAGGC